>NC_079190.1:22457518-22682518 GCF_029499605.1 Hyla sarda | reverse complement strand
ACCATGGGGTGAGATCTTGCGTGGAGCCCCAGATCGAGGGAGATTATCAGTGGTCTTGTATGTCTTCCATTTTCTAATAATTGCTCCCACAGTTCATTTCTTCACACCAAGCTGCTTGTCTATTTCAGATTCAGTCTTCCCAGCCTGGTGCAGGTCTACAGTTTTGTTTCTGGTGTCCTTCGACAGTTCTTTGGTCTTGGCCATAGTGGAGTTTGGAGTGTGACTGTTTGAGGTTGTGGACAAGTGTCTTTTATACTGATAACAAGTTCAAACAGGAGCCATTAATACAGGTAACGAGTGGAGGACAGAGGAGACTCTTAAAGAAGAAGTTACGGGTCTGTGAGAGCCAGAAATCTAGCTTGTTTGTAGGTGACCATATGCTTATTTTACTGAGGAATTTACCAATTAATTAATTAGAAAGCCTACAATGTGATTTCCTGTATTCTTTCCGCCCCCCCCCCCCCCCATCTCTCATAGTTGAGGTTATAACCTATGATGAAAATTACAGCCTCTCTCATCGTTTTAAGTGGGAGAACTTACACAATTGGTGGCTGACTAAATACTTTTTTCCTCACTGTATGTCATTCACAAACACCAGCATCACTGTGCTGTACCCCAAGTGTGATCATCCTGCACCCCCAAGTGTCATCATCCTGCACCCCCAAGTGTCATCATCCTGTACCCCCAAGTGTCATCATCCTGTACCCCAAGTGTCATCATCCTGTACCCCAGAGTGTCATCATCCTGTACCCCAGAGTGTCATCATCCTGCAACCCCAAGTGTCATCATCCTGCAACCCCAAGTGTCATCATCCTGCAACCCCAAGTGTCATCATTCTGTACCCCCAAGTGTCATCATCCTGTACCCCCAAGTGTCATCATCCTGCACCCCCAAGTGTCATCATCCTGCACCCCCAAGTGTCATCATCCTGCACCCCCAAGTGTCATCATCCTGCACCCCCAAGTGTCATCATCCTGTACCCTCAATCACCTCCATACACAGGATATATAACCCATTACACAGGCTATTCCATGCAGGCGGTCACTTCCATGTATTGACCAAGAGGTGGCAGCAGAGACATTCTTACCAGGTCAGTGAGGCGGCTTCTCTCCAGGTTGATGTCCAGCTTGGTGTCTGCGCGGATCTGGTTCGTTTCATTCTTGCAGAGATAAAAGAACATTTAGAAACTCAGCGCTACAGACATGATCTAAAAAGTATTCACCCCCTTGGATTAGTGGTGCATAAAACATTAAAAATCTTTTCCCAACCTGACGTTCTCCAGCTGTTGCAAAACTACAGGCTGTAGTTTTGCAACAGCTGGAGAGCTCCAGGTTGGGGATCGCTTACCTGCAGATGCTGCTTGACGTGACCAATTTCAATCTTCATTCTCTACAATGAAAGGAATAAAAAAATAAATAAAAAGACTTTAAAAAAACCTTTAGACACCTGTAAAAAGTATGTGCCCCCTATATGAACATTTATCTAATAATAAAGTATTTTGTTTTGGGTTTTCCGTTTTATTTCTTCAGCGCTTTACATTGAAGCACCTTGACAATATATTTACTTCTCTGCCTCAGTGGATTCAGGATATAGGGGATCAATGTCCCTCAGTATCAGACACACAGCGTCCTCATAGGTTGGATATTTTACTGCTGCCCTTGTATAACATCAAAGTGGTATTAGTGCAGATCTCCTCTGTATTTTATCACCACACACACACACACACACACACACACAAACACACAAACACACAAAGATGTGTTCCTATCAGTTGTAGTGACTCTCGGTGGATAATCCAGATATTAGGAGATCAACATCAGCCAACCCGCTGCACCGCGGGCACGGACTATTATATGGCTCACTAGCCTTTCAATCCATGACCCTATATGTGATCATTTTATATACCGGGCACAATGGAAATGCAATTAAAACACATAACTGTCACATCCCGACATGTTTCGCCACTGGTGTGGCTTTATCAAGGAGGTTGACTGACAGCAATGAATGGCAAGGTCTTTATGGTGCCCAGATAACCTCATTACTCAGCCAACCACTGAGGACCTGTGTCTCATCCAACCAATCACCACATGTCTCTCCAATATAACCAGACCAATCATTATTCACCATACTCACAAATAGAATGATGCGCCATACATGTACATGATCTTACATTACATCACACACTAAGTCCATGACTCCCCAATCAGAATGGCTTTTACCAATCCAGACCTTCGTATATGTAAACATCCGCCCATGTCACTGATACACATCCTTCCGGGTATCACAACATCCGCTACGATCTCCAGTCACCTGACCTGCCGAGATCATGTGAGTACGTGTGCTTTACTCGATCTCCACACTTCACTGTCGGATACGTGATCTCAGCTGGTCAGGTGACCAGAGATCGTATCGGATGTTGTGATACCCGGAAGGATGTGTATCAGTGACATGGGCGGATGTTTACATATACGAAGGTCGGGATTGGTCCACCTAAAAGCCATTCTGACTGGGGAGTCATGGACTTAGCGTGTGATGTAATGTAAAATCATGTACATGGATTGGCCCATCATTCTATTTGTGAGTATGGGGAATAATGACTGGTCTGGTTATATTTGAGAGACGTGTGGTGATTGGTTGGATGAGAAACAGGTCCTCAGTGATTGGCTGAGTAATGAGGTTATCTGGGCACCATATAAAAAGACTCCTTAGACCTTGACATTCATTGCTGTCAGTCAACCTCCTTGATAAAGCCACACCAGTGGCGAAACATGTCGGGGTGTGACAGTTATGTGTTTTAAATGCATTTCCATTGTGTCCGGTATATAAAATGATCACATATAGGGTCATGCATTGAAAGGCTAGTGAGCCATATAATAGTCAGTGCCCGCGGTGCACAGCGGGTTGTCAGACATTGATATCCTAATACCTGGATTATCCACCGAGAGTCACTACAACTGATAGGAACAAATCTGTGTGTATATATATATATATATATATATGTGTGTGTGGTGGTAAAATACAGAGGAGATCTGCACTAATACCACTTTGATGTTATACAAGCAACATGTAGACAAAGTAGTGCTACAGCTCACCTCCTATGTCCGAACCCTGCGCACGGAACGGTGCGAACCAACACCAAAGAAGCAGTAAAGGAAATAGAAGTCCAGCGCAGATTCTTGTGCAAATAAAAGCAAAATCTTTATTCCACCCGGACAGAACAGGATAAGTGACGCGTTTCAGTCGGTCTTGCCAGCCTTACCCATACTGTATGAGTAAGGCTGGCAAGACCGACTGAAACGCGTCACTTATCCTGTTCTGTCAGGGTGGAATAAAGATTTTGCTTTTTTTTTGCGCAAGAATATTTTATTTGCCGGGCAACAGTAATATCCAACCTATGAGGACGCTGTGTGTCTGATATTGAGGGACATTGATCCCCTATAGCAGTGGTCTCCAACCTGCGGACCTCCAGATGTTGCAAAACTACAACTCCCAGCATGCCCGGACAGCCAACGGCTGTCCGGGCATGCTGAGAGTTGTAGTTTTGCAACATCTGGGGGTCCGCAGGTTGGAGACCACTGCCCTATAGTATCCTGGATCCACTGTGGCGGAGAAGTAAATATATTGTCAAGGTGCTTCAGTGTAAAGCACTGAAGAAATAAAACGGATTCTATCATTCCTCGGTGGATTCGTCCATGAATGACCCCGGAAAGACATTCTCCACAACTTTAGCGTGACACAACTGGGAATGTGCTTTTAACGTGCGGTTCTCACCTTTTTTTTTATACACATAATAAAAGTTACGTTTTATTTGTAACACATGTACCAAAGAGGTTCTATTTAACCCCCAGGGGTTTATATTGTTGTTCAGTTCTATACCTCTACATGTGTTATCTGGCCTTTATAGTAGTTTGGTCATTTTGCTATAGGGACACAGTCTTCTTCATTACAATATGAATTTGGTATTATGTTGCCCTAACTGCGTTTTTAGTGGTCATACAAGAAAGTTTCTTGTATGACTAAGAGTACAAACAGTACCTGAAACGCGTTGCCTCTTGTCTTCTGTGTCGTGTTATGCATGCGATTTATGCAATAAAGAAAATTGAACAAGTTTTGGACTTCCTTCCTTTCTGCATTTTTTATTTCTGGTGTAGTCCGGCACCTCTTTCTGCAGCTCTTTCTACTATTGTTATAAATAGGGGGGGGGGATTATGAAAAAGATACAGACCTCGCTACCGTCTGGTGACAGCGATGCCAGGTCACCGTGTGCTCCCTGAAGCCCGACACATCCCTGTACTTTACAAAAAGGTCGCCATGTCTCTGTCTGTGACATTTTATTAAAGGTGACATATCCATAGCTATAAGCTGCTCAGTTACGACAAGTCCTATTTGCATGAGATTTCCATATCATTATGTCTGGGCGAAAATGACAGAGAAACACGAAGCTGTGTCTGTAATGCTGAAATATGGTCGCTAAGCATCTGATGGTAGTGGTACTGGTGGAGGTGATAGAGGTGGTGGTGGTGGTAGTGGAGGTAGAGATAGTAGTGGTGGTGGAGGTAGTGGAGGTGATAGAGGCAGTGGTGGTGATGGTAGTGGTGGAGGTGATAGAGGTAGTGATGGTGGTGGAGGTAGTGGTGATAGAGGTGGTGGAGGTAGTGATGGTGGTGGAGGTAGTGATGATAGAGGTGGTGGTAGTGATGGTGGTGGAGGCAGTGATGGTGGAGGAGGTAGAGGCAGTGGTGGTGGAGGCAACAGAGGTGGTGGTAGTTGTGGAGGTGGTGGTAGAGGTAGGGGTGGTGATAGAGGTGGTGGATGTAGTGGTGGAGGTAATGGAGGTGGCGGTAGTTGTGGAGGTGATGGTGGAGGACATAGAGGTGGTGGTGGAGGTGATAGAGGTGGTGGTAGTTGTGGAGGCGATGGAGGTGGCGGTAGTTGTGGAGGCGGTAGTTGTGGAGGCGATGGTAGTTGTGGAGGCGGCGGTAGTTGTGGAGGTGGCGGTAGTTGTGGAGGTGGCGGTAGTTGTGGAGGTGGCGGTAGTTGTGGAGGTGGCGGTAGTTGTGGAGGTGATGGAGGTGGTGGTAGTTGTGGAGGTAGTTGTGGAGGTGATGGAGGTGGTGGTAGTTGTGGAGGTGATGGTGGAGGACATAGAGGTGGTGGTGGAGGTAATAGAGGTGGTGGTAGTTGTGGAGGCGATGGAGGTGGCGTTAGTTGTGGAGGTAGCGGTAATTGTGGAGGTGATTGAGGTGGCGGTAGTTGTGGAGGTGATGGTAGTTGTGGAGGTGGCGGTAGTTGTGGAGGTGGTAGTTGTGGAGGTGGTGGTGGTAGTTGTGGAGGTTGTGGTAGTTGTGGAGGTGGTGGTAGCTGTGGAGGTGGCGGTAGTTGTGGAGGTGGCGGTAGTTGTGGAGGTGGCGGTAGTTGTGGAGGTGATGGAGGTGGTGGTAGTTGTGGAGGTGATGGAGGTGGTGGTAGTTGTGGAGGTGGTGGTAGTTGTGGAGGTGATGGTAGTTGTGGAGGTGATGGTAGTTGTGGAGGTGATGGTAGTTGTGGAGGTGATGGAGGTGGCGGTAGTTGTGGAGGTGGCGGTAGTTGTGGAGGTGATGGAGGTGGAGGTGGTGGTAGTTGTGGAGGTGATGGTTGTTCATACCTCATTCTCCGCCCTCAGGTTTGCAAATTCACTTTTCTCCAGGATCACCATGTCTTTCCGTATGGAGTCCAGATGCGCCATGATCTGCTGGAGGGTAATTTCCTGGAGGGGGGAACAGGTACATGGCTCAGAGCTGCAGATATCTGTACAGGGGTCCATTCAAACCTTTGTAACTAGACCAAGGTGTCATTTTGACAAAAAAATACCAATGCCAACTCCGCAGGAGACCATCAGGTACAAGTGGCAACTACAAAGCAGACCCTCATCCACCATAATGAATTCCACTCAAGTTATCTTTGTAACTACACTTACACAGCCTGTCAATCACAGAGTGGCTCCACCTACTGGACTCCTGAGCCCAGTGGGACAATAGATTTTTCACAAAGTGGTTGGTTCCTTCAAAATTTTTAGTGGTCCTATCATTAATAAAAAAAAAATGTACATGTCAACATTTTTGATCAGTTGGAGTCTCAGTGCTGAGGCCCCCACCGATCATTAGTATGAGCGGGGACTGTGCCTTACTCCCCGCCTTGCTGTTTGGTTAACTAGACGGCTTCATGGACTTATAACGGGACAGTCTAATGAAGCTGGACAGAGATCGCTGCAAGTCGGGGAGTGAAGGCTTATGCTATAATGATCATGGGGGTCTCAGCACTGAGACTTCCGCCAATCTAATTTTTTAATTTTTTTTTTATTGACAGAGACACTTGTTGAGTGGTCTCAGATAAATCTCCATAGTCAGAAAGTTACATTGAAGCCTGTCACTATAACTATCAGCATCACCCTACCAAGACTTTAAAAGGGGTACTCCACTGCCAGAGCCTTCGGAACAGTTTGCTGGTGTGGGCTGCGGGGATTGTGACGTAATGGTCACACCCCTCGTGACGTCACGGCCACGCCCCTCAATGCAAGTCTATGGGAGGGGGCGTGGCAGCCATCACGCCCCCTCCCATAGAATTGCATTGTGGGGTCAAAATGTTCCAAACTCTGGAGCAGTGGAGTACCCCTTTAATTGCCAGTCCTTCCTAATGATAGACAGACCCCCGCAGTCCTGGACAAACTCAGCTGCGCTCAAATAGTCAAGAGCAGAGGTCCCTAATACAGTCTTCAAGGTCCACCATCAGTCCAGGATTTTAATTTTGAATGGAGTAACTAAAAAAAAATAAAAAATGAGTGGGCCTTTTCGGGTTGGGGACCACAGGGGGAGCCAGCGAGTCACAGCATCATGGACAGACCATGGACACATGGATTTCCTTCACTAACGAGACTTCTGGCACCTACTGGATACCAAGGATCGATTCCTGACACAAGATCAGCGCGCGCGGTGTCAGTGGATAAGGGTATTGATCGAGGCCGGAGCCGGGGTCAGTGCAGTATATAACTCTGATGCCGCTTAACCGCTTCACTGCTGGAGAATACAGCCTGCAGCAGATGAAGACAGACAGTCCCTTCCTTCTGGATGTCGACTTATAATGTAGCACTGAGGTGGACTGTCTTGGCGACTAAAATTAATAAAATAGCTTTTTGACTCGGTCAGATGATGGTCTTAGCTGCTAAAAGATATAGGGGGAGATTTATCAAAACTTGTCAAGAGGAAAAGTTGCCCAGTTGCCCATAGCAACCAATCAGATCGCTTCTTTCACTTTGCAGAGGCCTTGTTGAAAATGAAAGAAGCGATCTGATTGGTTGCTATGGGCAACTCAGCTACTTTTTCTCTGGGCAGGTTTTGATAAAGCTCCCCCACAGACACCACGTATGGCGGAATGGGGGTCACTGCCCTCAGGGGGGGGGGGGGGATACAGGAACTTTTCTTCATGTTATCACCCTAATACTGCATGTTAGTGCCATCGTTTACTCTGTACAGCCCCCCAGTGATTCCATGGATCTAGAACAGTGGTCTTCAACCTGCGGACCTCCAGATGTTTCAAAACTACAACTCCCAGCATGCCCGGACAGCCGATGGCTGTCCGGGCATGCTGGGAGTTGTAGTTTTGCAACATCTGGAGGTCCGCAGGTTGAAGACCACTGATCTCGAAAGATACAGGAACTTTCCTCAGGGTATCACCCCTCTTGCCCATCAATCTGGTAGGGCCGATTTACACTACGCATTATCCTATTAAACATATTTATTTTATTTATTTTTTAACTAGTCCCAGTTACACCGGAGATCTATATCATCTTTAGTGCTGTGTATTATGCCTCTGGCACGGCTCTAAGCAGGCATATCCATGGCACACTTGGGGGCCTTCTTAAAAAGGAGTAGTCCAGTGCTGAAAAACGTATCCCCTATCCTAAGGATAGGGGATGTTTCAGATCGCGGGGGTTCCGACCGCTGGGGCCCCCCGCGATCTCCTGTACGGGGCCCCGGCAGCCCGCGGGAAGGGGACGTGTTGACCACCGCACGAAGCAGCGGCTGACACGCCCCCCTCGATACAACTCTATGGCAGAGCCGGAGCGATGCTTTCGGCAATCTCCGGCTCCGCCATAGCGCTGTATTGAGGGGGCGTGTCGGCCGCCGCTTCGTGCGGTGGTCGACAGCCGCTATCTGGCCAGTGACCCCGTACAGAGAGATCACGGGGGGCCTCAGCAGTCGGACCCCCCCGCAATCTGAAACTTATCCTTAGGATAGAGGATACGTTTTTCAGTACTGGACTACCCCCTTTAAAGGGGTACTCCGCTATAAAAAATAAAAAAATTTAATTCAAATGGTGCCACAAAGTTAAACAGATTTGTAAATTACTTCTATTTAAACATATTAATCCTTCCAGTACTTATCAGCTGCTGTATGCTCCACAGGAAGTTCTTCTCTGTCTGACCACACTCCTCTCTGCTGACACCTCTGTCCATGTCAGGAACTGTCCAGAGTAGGAGCAAATCCCCATAGCAAACCTCTCCCGCTCTGGACAGTTCCTGACATGGACAGAGGTGTCAGCAGAGAGCACTGTGGTCAGACAGAAAATAAATTAAAAAACAAAAAAGAACTTCTTGTGGAGCATACAGCAGCTGATAAGTACTGGAAGGTTTAAGATTTTTTAACAGAAGTCATTTACAAATCTGTTAAACTTTCTGGCACCAGTTGATTTAAAAAAAAAATAAAATAAATAATGTTTTCCACTGGAGTACCCCTTTAAGGACACTGGCCTCCATGGAAACCCCTCATTGGGGTAATTGACACTCATAGTTCTGTTACATGCTGTGGTATAATGGGTTAACCTGACAGAAACAAAGTTTTTTATTTTTTTATTTTTTTAGCTCATGGCAGTAATGGTGGGGCCCCGGGTGTCATACTGAACTCCTGTGATCCCAGTGTGGGAAACCAGTGCTGAGCGGCTAGGCTGGCCAAAAGCCATAAAACCACGTATGGGTGGTCACTAAGAGGTTAATATGTCGTAGACACATATAAAAAGTTTTTGACCGTTGGGGGTCTGAGTGTTCAGACCACGACCGATCACTAGAGAGAGCGGGGCTCTATGTCACATGACCTGGATGGACTCCTAGAGGGAGCACCTGTGTTCCGAAAAGAAAACAATTTCCTCTGTAGTATTCAGCAGCTAATAAGTACTGGAAGGATTAAGATTTTTTAATGGGAGTATTTTACAAATCTGTTTAAGTTTCTGACACCAGTTTATTAAACAAAAAAAGTTTTCCACAGGAGTACTCCTTTAAATGGGCACTGTCAGACTAAAAAACATTTTATATAACATTAACCTTTCTAATATACTTCATAACAAAAAAAAAATTATATATATATATATATATATTATATATATAAATGTTACCTCCTTTTTATAGGCATCCTGGCTTATAAAAAAAAAGACCACTAGGGGTCCCCATACCATCCAGAATATAATCCTGTCCGGCTGCAGCATCATCTTTGTCCCAGCTGAAGCACAGGCTGGGGACAAAGTCCAGGAGGTGAGGGCGGGACTTGCTCTCCTCTGTGCTCACTCCTGTCCTGTCAGACATGAGGGGGTTACAGAGCAGCCTGCAGTGATCGGGTGAAGAGACCCAGCACGGCAGACTCAGGGAGGAAGTGAATGCATGGTGAGAGTGAGGGCAGGCTCAGTGCTTGCCTCGGACAAGTGGATTTTAGAATGAGTGAGCAGCAGAATGGAGGGATTTGTGAGCCAAATACAGAAGCTAGACACAGACACGTAAAGTATCGCCATGACCTAGTAACATATAAGAGCAGTCCAGTGACAGTACAGGAGTGATAGAGAAATGGATTTTTATGTAAGCTCTCGTTCACATGTTACTAGAGCTACAAGATCGCATGTAAAACTGATTTTTATCCCCTACTACAGTTTCTAGGGGAGAGTTTCCCAACCAGGGTGCCTCCAGCTGTTGCAAAACTACAACTCTCAGCATGCCCGGACAGCCAAAGGCTGTCCGGGCATGCTGGGAGTTGTAGTTTTGCAACAGCTGGAGGTACCCTGCTTGAGGAAAACTGTCTTATTTCTTCTCCCTGAGACTAGTCAGACTACTGAAGGATGAAACCTTTACCGCCATGTGGAAACCTTTAGACGCCCACATTACATGGAGCCTGTCTTGGCGTCAGATCCCCTAATTCTCTAAAACATAATCAACTCCATAATGCGTTCAGTGTAGTTGGAGGTTTTTTTTCCTCATAAAAAAAAAAAATTGTAATATTTTTATAGTGTTTGATAGATGTCTGAGAGGCGCACAAATAGGATGACAGATTCCATTATGGCGTGATTCTCAAATATCAGAAAGTGCGAGAATTAATCACGCAGCTCCGATAAATAAAATTAAAAAAAGGAAACTTGTCACATGAAATGCGATGCGACGTCGGGGCTGTCACTGAGCGGTCGAGCAAACGCCGGACAACGGCGACAAATACTCAGGGAATGGAGGACGGCATCGGTGTTTATTCTGCGACCTATATTGGATTCCTCAAGATCAAATAGAGCGGAGCTTTCACGGCACACACTACCTGCGGAAAGGTGTGCTATGGTTTCTTAACCCCTTAGGGGTACTCCGCTGCTCAGCGTTTGGAACAAACTGTTCCGAACGCTGGAGCCGGCGCCGGGAGCTGGTGACATCATAGTCCAGCCCCCTCAATGCAAGTCTATCGGAGGGGGCGTGACAGCTGTCACACCCCCTCCCATAGACTTGCATTGAGGGGGCGTGAGGTCACGAGGGGGCGGGGAAATGAAGTCACGAGCTCCCGGCGCAGGCTCAAGCATTTTGTACAAGATACATAGGTACAAGAATATAACTACTATAATACTGTCTCCTATATACAAGAATATAACTACTATAATACTGTCTCCTATATACAAGAATATAACTACTATAATACTGCTCCTATATACAAGAATATAACTACTATAATACTGCCTCCTATATACAAGAATATAACTACTATAATACTGCCTCCTATATACAAGAATATAACTACTATAATACTCCTATATACAAGAACTACTATAATACTGCCTCCTATATACAAGAATATAACTGCTATAATACTGCTCCTATATACAAGAATATAACTACTATAATACTGCTCCTATATACAAGAATATAACTACTATAATACTGCCTCCTATATACAAGAATATAACTACTATAATACTGCTCCTATATACAAGAATATAACTACTATAATACTGCATCCTATGTACAAGAATATAACTACCATAATACTGCCCCTATATACAAGAATATATCTACTATAATACTGCTCCTATATATACAAGAATATAACTACTATAATACTGCTCCTATATACAAGAATATAACTACTATAATACTGCTCCTATATACAAGAATATAACTACTATAATACTGTCTCCTATATACAAGAATATAATATACAAGAATTACTATAATGCTGCTCCTATATACAAGAATATAACTACCATAATACTGCTCCTATATACAAGAATATAACTACTATAATACTGCTCCTATATACAAGAATATAACTACTATAATACTGCTCCTATATACAAGAATATAACTACTATAATACTGCTCCTATATACAAGAATATAACTACTATAATACTGCTCCTATATACAAGAATATATCTACTATAATACTGCTCCTATATACAAGAATATAACTACTATAATACTGCTCCTATATACAAGAATATAACTACTATAATACTGCTGCTATGTACAAGAATATACCTACTATAATACTGCTCCTATATACAAGAATATAACTACTATAATACTGCTCCTATATACAAGAATATAACTACTATAATACTGCTCCTATATACAAGAATATAACTACTATAATACTGCCCCTATATACAAGAATATAACTGCTATAATACTGCTCCCTGTATACAATATTTTAGAGGTATATATCACCATGATATTCTGTCTACTGATGGGAGGATTTATTACCACTTTACTAAAACAATAGAGGGGCGGTATAATACTGTGTCACGTGACGCCCCTGGGTGTGGATGTCTTTACCTGTTGGGCTCGGGTCACCATATCCTTGTATACAGTGTCCAGGCTTGCGTTGGTCAGTGATGCCAGCGCTGACACAACCACCTCAGACTGCTCTTTATTGAATCCTAAAAATAAGAATACATTACACAATGAGAAGAAGGATGTGCACAGATCTAACGGTATACACACAGTATGGGGGATTTATCCTACTTCTGTGGTGCTGATTTGTCGCAGTTACTGTTTAGATGGATACGAGGATGAGATACAGTGAAGAGATATGAGGAGGGGATACGGGGAAGAGATATGAGGACGGGATATGGAGAAGGGATATGAGGATGAGATATGGGGAAGGGATATGAGGACAGGATATAAGGAGGGATATGAGGAGGGGAATGGATATGAGGAGGGGAAGGGATATGAGGAGGGGATATGAGGAGGGGAATGGATATGAGGAGGGGAAGGGATATGAGGAGGGGATATGAGGAGGGGAAGGGATATGAGGAGGGGAAGGGATATGGGGACGGGATATGGGGACGGGATATGGGGAAGGGATATGAGGAGGGGATGGGATATGGGGACGGGATATGGGGAAGGGATATGAGGAGGGGATATGAGGAGGGGAAGGGATATGGGGACGGGATATGGGGACGGGATATGAGGAGGGGATATAGGGACGAGATACGGGGATGGGATATAGGGAGGAAATATGAAGACGGGATATGGGGATGAGATATGGGGATGGGATGCGAGAACGGGATATGAGGACGGGATATAGGGAGGAGATATGAGGACGGGATACGGGGAGGAGATATGAGGATGAGATACGAGGAAAGGATATGAAGTCGGGAGCGTCTAACAAGGATAAAGTAAATAGATCAGGCTACGTCTGGTACTCTGCTAGAAACTTTATTTGCTAAACTTATAAGGCAGCATCTACCAACCAGTGTGCCTCCAGTTGTTGCAAAACTACAACTGCCAGCATGCCCGGACAGCCAAAGGCTGGGAAAGACTCTTGTAAAGCTATAGTGCTCCGCGATGGGGTAGACTCCTAGCGACAGACAGATTAGGAGCGGCTGACATTTCGGGGTCATCGATCAGGATTTCCTCTCTTTCTATAGTGTCATCAGATAAAACCTTCCATTGTGTCTCCTCCATTCACCTCCCCACAGATAACGTGTAATGCCACAGACACAGAACACAGCGTCGCTGTCAGAACCTGGGAGGGGAGGGGGGCTGGTGGACATCAGGGCGTCCTTGTGATGACCTTGTCCTTGTATCTCACAAGACGCCATGACAGGTCGATAGAGCTGCCGCAACGTAATCTGCGCTGATCAATGCGTTTCATGGTTCTGGACACAGGACTAGGGTGGCGCACATTACCAGAACAAAATTATTATTCTTTTAAAATTATTTATTTATTTTAAATTCAACTTATGTTTTAGCCTTAACTCTTTCTGGCCTCTTAGCGATGACATCACCGGCTGGAGCAATGACATCACCGGCTGGAGCGATGACATCGCCGGCTGGAAGGTGAGGAGGAATTATATGAGAGGGTGAGACCTTGGTCATCATAAATGTCTGCAGCGCCTCATAGGTGACGTCCAGACTTGGCGCCGCCGGATGATCCAACTCACAAATGTACGAAGTGAAATTAAAGTTAATACTGTATATGTAAAATAAAATACAGGAAGAAAATGGTCGTCAAGCAGAGGGTTAAAGAGGATTATTCTATTACTATGGGATCAATGGGAGTGTGATAGGATATAAGAGGGATGAAAAATAGTGAGTACAGCTCTGGAGTATAATAAAGGATATAACTCAGGATCAGTACAGGATAAGTAATGTAATGTATGTACACAGTGACCCCACCAGCAGAATAGTGAGTACAGCTCTGGAGTATAATACAGGATATAACTCAGGATCAGTACAGGATAAGTAATGTAATGTATGTACACAGTGACCCCACCAGCAGAATAGTGAGTACAGCTCTGGAGGGTCTGGTCACTAGGTGTGTCTGTCTGTTGCTGAGCTCCTGAGACTCCAGACTTCCAGAGGAGAGAGGCTGATTTTTTCCACCTGCTTTCCCAGGAAGGTGGCAGATTCCTGGGGAAGAGCCTCCTGCAATGGAGCCTCATGGCTCCACTTCCAGTTCTAGGCTGGCGGGGAGTGGAGTGAAAACTTCAACAGCCATTGTTCCGGCTGGGAGAAGATCTGGCAGAGTCTGCAGCAATGCAGGCTCTGCTTCTCAGGCAACGGGTGCCAGCCAGAGATCCACAGGTGGAAGAAGGGCACGGAAAAGCAGTGTGGAGATGTGGTCGGAGAGAGGGCCCAAGGAGTCCAGCTCCACGTACTGCTCCCACATGGCCGCAAGGTTTGATCAGTGCAGCAGGGAGCGGAGGATGGCCAGAGAGGATCTGCATGCGGCCCAGAGTCTGGTGAGCGCTGGATCCAGAAAGAGCAAGCCAGAACTGAGGAAAAGGATAACATCGCTGAGAGGCGAGGTTGTGAAGCTGGAGGCGAGGAGAGCGGAGATACTGGAGGGGAGCGGTCTCTTTAAGGAGAAACTGATAAACAACGATCGGTTTGCCGCCACGAAATCCCCAGGTAAGGGGGAGGTGGATGATGGGGAGAGTAGTGGCGGTAAAGATAGTGAGGATGGTGGTGAAGATGTAAAGGAGGAAGAGGAGAAGGTGGAGGAAAGTGTACAATGTGTGGAAGTTGATGCTAAGCCTGTAGCTACTCCCTGTGACACCCAGACCCAGGACAGCTACATTGAGGCTGAACAGGTGGCACTACCACCAAGTGAGAGTGAGGAGGATGACGTGGAGGGTGAGGCTGGGGGTCTATTGAGGGCAACTGTGATGCAAGAGTCCCCAGCCCACCTTCAGAATTTCACCTTTGGCGACGATGAGTGTGAGGATGAGGTGGTCAAGCAGAAGTCCAAGAAGCGGAAGACCAAGGAGACTGTGCAATATGTATTTGTCCCTTTCCAGCAGTCTGGGCCAGCTGCAAAGCTGGTTCAGGCTGCGGGATCCCCCAAGCTGCCAGACCCCGTTCCTGTGGAGGAGCGGGGCCAGCATGGTGGGAACAGCATGGCGTCAGAAAAGGCTGAGGGCGCAATAGTTGTGAAGCCCACCCATCCTGTTTGGTAGGGAAGGGCAGGATGGGCTCATGCCAGGCAGCTCTGGCACTGCAGGACCGCCCCAGGGTGGCAGGGGGAGTGTCCAAGTGCCAGAGGCGAGCTACGCTGCCGTGTGCTTGGGGGGCGGTTCCCCGAGTGCTGTGGGCACTACTGGCGCCGCGGGTCACTCCCCTGTGAGGGAGGGGGGGGGGGGGGAGTGTCTGGGCGTTAGAGAGCGTTGGGTCCGTGTGCTTGGGGGACCGTGTGTTCTGCGGGCACTCCTCTGTGAGGGGGGGGGGGGGAGTGTCTCGGTGCCGGGATCAGTGTCCGGTAATGGCGCCGTGGGAGGAGCTGGGGTGCGCTCGGTGGGGCAGCCCCAGACTCAGGAGGCGTCATTGCCCATTCAGGAGGAGACATCGCCATCAGCGTTGACCCCAGCAGCAGCCAAGCCAGAAAAAAAGACTTTAGTTAAACCAGCGGTACTACAATTCATAGCCAGCCCAGAATCAGTAAGGCAGGGTATGAGTGCAGGATGTGAGAATGCTGATTGTACTAGTGTTGTGGAGAGGAGTGTCAGTGGAGTGAATGTTGGTGGGAGTAGTGGTACGAATGGGAAGTCTGGTATGGATGGAAAAAAGGATGATGTGAGTGGTGGTGTGAATGGTGGTTCTGGGTCTGGTCCGGCTGCCCCCCTGGCATTGACTGCTCCTAGGAACTATGCTAATGTCGCTGCCGGGGGTCCAGGGGGGGTCCCCGTCTCTGTCCGGCCCCGGGGGTTACTTGCAACAGTGCCTCCTGGAGGCTCTGCGTAGGGGCGACAGGTCGATCCAGGTAGAGGGAAGGGGTGAGGTCGACCTGTCTTTCTGGATAGAGAGGCACGGTTTGGGGGCTTTCCGAGAGCGGAATGGGGAGGTGGTCTGGTCCCTCCCGACAACCGGGCAGGACAATAACCGCAGGAATGTGGTCCGTCTGATTTGGAGGGGTGAGGATGCGTGCCCACCTCGCGCTAAAGTGGTTGAGCTCCTCCTCCAGATGGAATTCAGGGTGAGTGACATCTTTGCCCTGATCCACCCCTACGGTTCATCCGAGTTTGAAGTCAGTTTCGTTCGGCCAGAGGGTCTCGAACTCTTTTGGTCAAACTACGAGGTGGCGAAGAACGAGCCCGGCTGGCGGGATTTTGCCGTAAAGGCGATTTCCCGTCAGAACTCAGTCAAGAAGGTGACCATTTTGACCCATAATGAGTCACTTTCTTGTTATGACATCATGACCTGGCTCGGTCGATATGGGGATGTGAAGGACATGCCCAGGAAAAACTTGGATGAGCACGGGATCTGGTCCGGGACCTGGACATTTCCCGTCAAACTGAGGCATTCAGGGAGTACGGTTGCCCACATTCCGTCAGCCGCCTTCCTTGGACGTGACAGGATCCAGGTTTTCTACCAGGGGCAGCCTAAGGTCTGTCACAGGTGCGGTAGCGCCACCCATTTTAGCGCAGCCTGTACTGTACAGGTCTGTGCTTTGTGTGGGTCATCTGTCCGCATCCTGTGGGCAGATCCGCTGCCATCTGTGTGGTGTCCTCGGGCACCCTTTTAGCCGTTGTCCTAGCGCCTTCGCCAATGCGGCGGCCGCTCCGCCTGGGGAGAGCTGTGAATTTGCCTCGGCTGGTGAGGGTATGAGCAGGGATGGGGGCGCACCAGGGCTAGTGAGGAGGAAGGGCCCTGCCAAACTAAGGCGGGAGGAAAATTTGGAGGAGGAGTAGGGAGCTGGAGAGTGCCCAAGTGACGGGGGTAGCTCCTGCCGCTGCTCCTGAAGCTGGCCCTGAAAATACTGAATGCTGGATGAGGAGATAAGGAGACTGGGCAAAGAGGAAAGCAATATGGCCGACTCTACCGATTCCTCCCACTATGAAAGTGTGTATGAGGAGAGTGTAGAGAAGGCCAAAAAGAAAGACAAGGGCAAAAGGAAAGGGAGAAAGAAGAGGACCAAACCCTCTCTCCCTTGTACTGCGGGCCAGGTCCAAAACGGAAGCCTGACTGCCCCCCCTCTGGTTGACCTGCCAAACCGGTACCTCGTCCTTGATAACATCTCCTCCCCCTCCTTGGAGGGGGAAGGTGAGGGCGAGGTGCCTAGAGAGAAAGAGCCTAAGAGCCAAAAAAAAGAAGTAAAAGCGGTCCTGCCCTTTCTTCTTCTTCTGGGGATGAGGGGACGAAGAAGAAGGGGAAGAAAAAATAAAGGTGTGGCCGTCTAACTCAATCACCCATGATGGCGGCACTCACCCCATTGACGCTGGCATCCATTAACTGTGCCAGCATAAAGTCGGATACGGCTAGATTCGCAGCCTTTGATTTTCTCGGCCGTGTTGAAACCGACATTTTCTTTTTACAGGAGACCAGGTTGTCAGATCTAGCCTCTCTGGTTAAAGCCAGAAGAGAGTGGAGGCGTGGGCCCTCCCACTGGTCTCTTGCGGCTGAGCCGTATAGTGGGAATGCGGTCCTTTTTACCGCTCCTGTTGAATGCCAACGGGTTATTGAGTTAGAAATGGGGAGGTGCCTGATCTTAGATGTCCTCATGAAGGGGCAAGAGCTCTGGCTCATTAACATCTACGCCCCACAAACCAAGTGGGGCCGCAAAGATCTCTTTATGAGGATTAAGCCCTTCCTTTTTACTAGCCGGCAAGTGATTTTTGGAGGAGACTTCAATAATGTCACGAGGTCCCAAGATAGGAGCTGGCTTACGATAGCATGGCCCTCAATAATATAGTTAGAGAAGGTCGCCTAGAGGATGCCCACATTCGGAGCCCCTCAGGCCACGTGGGTTTCACCTATCATCGAGGTAGCTGCAGGACTAGGATAGACAGGTTTTAATTAAAGGAGGAAGCCGTCTCTTCCGCAGTGTCTGTGGTTGAGGTGGAGTTCTCCGATCACTGTATGATTTTGTTTTCCTTGAATGTTTTAGAGACCCCCCCGGATGGGTAAAGGTTATTGGAAGCCTCCGCTGGAGGAAGCGGAGATAAGACAGTCCTTTGAGGATTTTCTTCAGAGTCAGGTATCTTTACTGGACCTTTGTAGTAGTAAGTCAGAGGGGTGGGAGATATTCAAGAAGCGGGTTGCGGGGTTCTTCCGCCAGCTCTCGAGCCTCAGGTCCCTGAATGGGTACCGCCTGAATCAGGGTCTGAGGAAGAAACTCGAGCTCCTTGTCTGGACTGGAGGTAGCCGGGAGGATATCTCCAGAGTGAAGTCCTTGCTGATGAGGTGTAAGTACGATAGACACGCATCTTTGGTTTTTGAGAGGGATTACGGGAGGTACCGCTCGCCCGACCCTTACAGGAACTGTAAGATGTCAGTGAGTAGTAAAGTGGTCTCAAGACTGATTGATAGTACGGGATCTCTGAATCGGTCCAGATCAGGGATCCTGGAGGTCGTCAGATCCTTCTACTCGCACCTCTTGGGAAGGAAGGGATGTCGGCTTTCCTGGCCGAAACTATTCCTGAGCCAGGGGTAGACCCCTCTCTTGATGTTTTGGCAGAAGAAATCAGGGAAGAGGAAGTGAGACTGGCGATCGAGGGGCTCGCCACCAAGAAGTCGCCAGGTCCGGATGGCTTAACATCCGAGTGGTACAGGACCTTTAAGGAGTCTTTAGCTCCCCTCTTGACTGAGGTATTCAAAGAGGGTCTCTCCTCTGGCACTCTACCAAAGTCAATGAGGAGGTCAGCACAGATTCTTCTGTCAAAGGGTAAAGATCCTAGCCGGATTGAGAATTGGAGGCCCATAGCTCTTCTCAATACGGACAGGAAGCTTCTGGCTAAGATACTGTTTAACCGGCTCCTTTCGGGGGCCCAGCACTGCTCTGTTCCTGGCCGAAGCACCTTAAGTGCTGTCCTCAGTGTCAGGGAGGCAGTGGAGCGGAGTAGTGCGGGTCTCTGGAAGGGGTACATGCTGTCCTTGATCAGGCCAAAGCATTTGATCGGGTGAACCACGAGTACCTCTGGTCCGTCCTCCTGAGATATGGCTTACCGAGTACTTTTGTGAATTGGCTTGTCACCTTATATGAAGGTCTGGCCGCTCTTTTGAGGTGGGGTCCAGGGTCAGTCAGGGTTGTCCTTTAAGCCCGCTGTTATACATGTTCGTAATCGATCCCTTCGTCCAGAGGGTAGATTGTGGGCCGTTGGCGGGAGTCGGGATGACTCTGGCGGAGCCGGATGTCGCCCAGAGAGTGGTGGCGTACACTGATGATGTCACTATTTTCGTCTCCTCACGGGAGGAGGTCGATGTGGTGATGTCAGAGGTGGACCGCTACTCGGAGGCATCCGGGTCCAAGATCAACCGGGATAAGTGTGGGAGGGGGAGATCCCACGTTTGATCTCCCGGACACCCTTCCAGGGCTCCAAGAGTCAGCAAAAATTCTGGGCATCACATTCTGCCAGGATGATTATCCCACCAAAAACTGGGATGGTAAGCTCCGGGATGCCACTCAGAGGGTGAGCCAGTGGAAGGGTTGGTCTATGACCCTCAGGGAATGGGTACACCTGATCAAATCGTACCTGCTCCCCTAGTTTATCTATCTGGGCAGTGTATGTATCTTACCAGAGGCTTACTACACTAGGGTCTACAGCCTGTTTTTCCAACTGTTATGGGGGAACAAGTTGAACCTAGTCAAGAGGGAGGTTACGTACCGCACGAGGAGACTAGGGGGTTTATCTATGGTAAACCCTGTGGTGTTCTTAACGAACACCTTCTTGAAAGCCAACATCTCAAACCTCTGGAAAGAGAGGGCTCCTCCGTGGGTACTCTCCTGCAGGGAGTGGTTTCGGCCTTTCTTCCAGGAATGGGAGACAGGAGGTCAAGTGAAGGACCTCCGTACGCCCCATGGATATCTTCCGGCTTACGCTACCCCGACTCTGAAGGCGATACGTCGGTGGGGTCTGGGAGTGTGGGAGATCAGGACCCAGTCAAGGCGTTTCCTTGACAAACGGGTTCTGTTGACCCACTTCCAGAAGCCTCTGGCCCTTAGGGACTGCCCAGGTCGGGATCTGAGGGTGGGATTGTATCTTTTAAACATGAAAAGGATCCCCCAGAAGTTTTGGGACTTGGCCTGGCGCTGCTTTCAGGGAAAGCTATGTGTAAGGGACAACCTGAAGTGCAGGAACTCTGATGACCGGGGATGTCCCCGAGAAGAGTGCGTGGACACGCTGGAAAGCATGGACCACTTCCTGCTTCATTGTCCCTTTAACATAGGGGTCTACAACAGGGTGGGCGCTTCCATCGGCTGGAGTCAACTTGCCAGCCTTGCCTATTCGGAGTGCGCTTATGGGGCATTCAGGAACCTGGGTGGCCGAGATCGGGGCACTTCATTCTTAGTCAGTTTACCGGTTAGGTACTACACGTGGAACGCACGGTGCTTAGTGTCGACCCAACAGAAAATCCTCTCCAAGGTGGAGGTCTGTAGGAACATCACCGGTGACCTCGGGAAGATCAGGTCTTTGGAGTATGGCAGTCTTGGTACCAGTAGGGCTTTTCTCCTGTGGAGAGGTTTCTCATTTCATGTGCCCTAGGTACTAAACCTTTTGGGTAGAGTACCTTTTATTTTGGTTAGGGGCAGTGTTATAGGGGTAGAGATAGGGTGAAGGCAGGGTCAGATTTATTGTAGGGATAGAATTAGGGAGAATTGTAGGGGGAGTTAGGGAAAGAGTATAAAATGATTTATGTATCAGGTCTGCCATCCTTCTCCCTGGTGGTGGGCTGATGCATGTGCACATTAGCTTTTTGTTTTGTTTTCAGTTGACATGGTATGAAGGGCTTACAGGTGACCAAACTTGGGCCTAAAAGGAGTTGTGGTTAAGAGTGTATAAGTTTGTATATAAGTTGGTTGGGAGGAGTGTTAGGTGGGGAGGGTGTATTTGTGGTTGTTTTTTCTTTTTTTTTTGAGTGGTATTTTGGGGACCTGACATGGGTCAGTTAAGGACTGGACTTTGAGAACTGTATGGACGGTATGGACTCTGACCCATGTACAGGAGGGGTGGTGTGGGTTAGGGGACAGTTTTAGTGTAGGTGGTTTCTGTTGTTTTCTGTAGTGTATTTATTATATTTTTGTATATTTTCTGTGATTTTTGGATATATTGTGTTTTGTATTTATATTGTTTTATAGTCTATAGTGTATAGTGGCAGTCGGGCCAGTAGTAAAGTGGTGTCATATGTGTATGTTTATTGTATGTACGTATATATATATATATATATATATATATATATATATATATATATATATATAATATGTGTGCGTGTGTGTATATGCATGCATACATGTTTGTGTATTCATTATTCGGGGTCTCGCTTTTCTGCGGTGTTGTCCTTCTCTTCGGTTCTGGCTTGCTCTTTTTGGGTCCGGATTCTGGGCCACACGCGGATCCCTCTCTGGCCGTCCACGGCTCCTTGCCGCGCTGGGAGTGCTTCGCGGCCATGCGGGGGCGATGCGTGGGGCTGGGCTCTTTGGGCCCTCTCTCCGGCCGCATCTCCGCGCTGCTTTTCCTTGCCCTTCTTTCACCTGTGGATCTCTGGCTGGGAGGCAGAGCGTTATTTTGTAGCGAGTTGTGCTGAGCAATTTTTTATTTTATTTTTCTTTCTCCCCTGGGTAAGGATAATTTTTGAGTTACAGCCAAGTTGTGCTACCTTTATGTTCCTTTTCTTTTTGTTTTTATAGCCAAGTTGTGCTGAATGTTATGTTTATATATTTTTTTTTATAATCCAAGTTGGGCTATTTTTATGTTCATTTTTTTATGCGTGTTTGGTGTGGGTTATTTTGGTATGGGGAAAAAGTGTATTTTTGTAAATTTGAGCTGGCCAGTTAGGCAGTTTGTTTTTGTAATTTTATTTTTGTTATGTTTGTTATAGCTGGTTAACCCCTTAAGGACCCAGGGTTTTTCCACTTTTGTTTTTTCCTCCTTACCTTCTAAAAATCATAACCCTTTCAATTTTCCACCTAAAAATCCATATTATGGCTTATTTTTTGCGTCACCAATTCTACTTTCCAGTGACATTAGTCATTTTACCCAAAAATTCACGGCGAAACGGAAAAAAATAATAATAATTGTGCGACAAAATCGAAGAAAAAACGCCCTTTTGTAATTTTGGGGGCTTCCGTTTCTACGCAGTGCATATTTCGGTAAAAATGACACCTTATCTTTATTCTGTAGGTCCATACGGTTAAAATGATACCCTACTTATATAGGTTTGATTTTGTCGTACTTCTGGAAAAACTGCATGCAGGAAAATTTATACATTTAAGAATGTCATCTTCTAACCCCTATAACTTTTTTATTTTTCCACGTACAGGGCGGTATGAGGGCTAATTTTTTGCGCCGTGATCTGAAGTTTTTATCGGTAGGATTTTTGTTTTGATCGGACTTTTTGATCACTTTTTATAAATTTTTTAATGGTATAAAAAGTGACCAAAATACACTTTTTTGGACTTTGGAATTTTTTTGCGCGTACGCCATTGACCGTGCGGTTTAATTAATGATATATTTTTATAGTTCGGACATTTACGCACGCGGCGATACCACATATGTTTATTTTTTATTTTATTTACACTGTTTTATTTTTTTCATGGGAAAAGGGGGTTGGTTCAAACTTTTATTAGGGAAGGGGTTAAATTACCTTTATTAACACTTTTTTCACCCATAGGGACCTATAACACTGCACACACTGATCTCTCATCCTGATCACAGGCGTGTATTAACACGCCTGTGATTAGCGTTATCGGCGCTTGACTGCTCCTGCCTGGATCTCAGGCACGGAGCAGTCATTCATCGATCGGACACCGAGGAGGCAGGTAGGGGCCCTCCCGGTGTCCTGTAAGCTGTTCGGGACGCCGCGATTTCACCGCAGCGGTCCCGAACAGCCTGACTGACTAGCCGGGATGCTTTCACTTTCGCTTTAGGAGGGTCTAAAGGGTTAATACCGCACATTGCCGCGATCGGCGATGTGTGGTATTAGCCACGGGTCCCGGCCATTGATGAGCGCCGGGACCGATGCGATGTGATGCGGGGTCGCAGCGCGACCCCGCTTCATATCGCGGGAGCCGGCGCAGGATGTAAATATACGTCCTGCGTCGTTAAGGGGTTAAGCTTGTTTTTGTTTTATGTTTTGTATTGGATGCGTTTTGTATTTTTATAATAAGAGTTACAGGATATAACTCAGGATCAGTACAGGATATACCTCTTTTACTGGCTGACAAGCATTTTACATGTGATGAGGAGAGCAGGGAGCACTTGGCAGCAGAGATGGTTCAGGTGGGGGGGGGGGGGGAGGATCAGCAGCAGATGATGCTCTGGAATCCCCCTTTAACCATAATGTATAATAAAGTTATATTATCTTCCCCTAGTGACTATACCAGGGTTTCCCAACCAACTCCCAGCACGCCCAAACCACCTATGCTGGGGTTTGTAGTTGTAGGAAAACACTGGACTATAGGCCAGCGACGAGGCGCTCACCGTGACTCTCCAGGTCTCGCACCAGAGCGTGAGTATCGAACGTCAGCTTCCTCTGCTCCGACGGGGTGATCTCCACCTGTCTGACATCATAACTAGAGAGGACGGGTGCGGAGGATGCAAATCCTGCAAAGGAAACACAGCAAACATTAAAAAATAATGATAATAATTAATTACAGATTAAAATATCGGGAGGGGCAGGGACATCTAGTAGCGCAGAGTATTTCAGGACAGGAATGTGCATGACATCTATGATTATAATGTAAGAAGACGAAACGCATCAAGATTTGACCTGGTTCTTAAAGCAGCACAGAGTATTTAAAGGGGTACTCCGGTGGAAATTTTTTTTTTTAAATGAACTGGGTTCAGAAAGGTAAACAGATTTCTAAATGGCTTCTATTAAAAAATATATACCCTTCCAGTACTTATTAGCAGCTGTATGCTACAGAGGAAATTCTTTTCTTTTTTTCACTTGTCCACAGTGCTCTCTGCCGACACCTGATGTCCGTATCAGGAACTGTCCAGAGCAGGAGAAAATCCCCATAGCGAACCTATGCTGCTCTGGACAGTTCCTGACACGGACATCAGGTGTCGGCAGAGAGCACTGTGGACAAGACAAAAAAGAAATTGAAAAAGAATAGAATTTCCTCTGTAGCATACAGCTGCTAATAAGTACTGGAAGGGTAAAGATTTTTTTCATAGAAGTCATTTACAAATCTGTTTAACTTTCTGGCACCAGTTCATTTAAAAAATAAATAAATAAATGTTTTCCACCGGAGTACCCTTCTATGTAAGAGTTTCTGTACAAGGGTGCCTCCAGCTGTTGCAAAACTACAACTCCCAGCATGCCCGGACAGCCTTCGGCTGTCCGGGCATGCTGGGAGTTGTAGTTTTGCAACAGCTGGAGACACACTGGTTGGGAAACACTGATCTATGTACAAAGCAGCAGTGATGAGAGTGTGCTGCAACTCCCGCACCACTAGGTGTCGCTGTTTTGTTAAAAAGGGGCGCAGTTTGCGGTCCTTCATAACCCCTAAACTATGCAGACAATATACTAATAAAGTTTTTTTAAAGTTCTTCACAGCGGGTAAGTCGTACCCCTCCTGCAGCTCCTCTGTGCTGCTGTGAGCAGCTGGGCCGTCCATCTGTAACCAGACACCCTCATCCTCTCCTCACTGACAGCTCCACCGTAACTCCGGACTCCAGTCTGGTCACGTGGGGTTGCTTCCCTATACGTCACTTCCGGCCCTGCGCCAGGCATTCTGGGGCTGGTAGTTTTCTGCTTTTTTGGGGGAGTCAGGGCGAATTGGAGGCGTGGCAGGAGTAGGTTGCAGCCTGCTGGTGCCTATAATAATGATTGGCACCTATAATAATGTGGAGACGGTCATCAACTGGTGTATGATGGCACATAGCTGCTGATAGTCTATACCCGGTAGTTATTATTACTAGTAAGTGCCATCCTTATCAGGGGGGAGTGAAAGGGGTCCCACGGCTGTGGATGGCAAAATCAGAGCCTCTATATTAGTGACCACCGAAGAGCACCCCCATAATAGTGACGACCACTGAGCCCCATAATAGTGACCACCACCGAGCACCCCCCCCATATGTGACCACCACCGAGCACCCTCCATATGTGACCACCACCGAGCACCCCCCCATATGTGACCACCACCGAGCACCCCCCATATGTGACCACCACTGAGTCCCCATAATAGTGACAACCACTGAGCCCCCATAATAGTGACAACCACTGAGCACCCATAATAGTGACCACCGCCGAGCACCCCCCATATGTGACCACCACCGAGCACCCCCCCATATGTGACCACCACCGAGCACCCCCCCATATGTGACCACCACCGAGCACCCCCCCATATGTGACCACCACTGAGTCCCCATAATAGCGACAACCACTGAGCCCCCATAATAGTGACCACCACTGAGCCCCCATAATAGTGACCACCACCGAGCCCCCATAATAGTGACTACCACGAGCACCCTCCCATATGTGACCACCACTGAGTCCCCATAATAGTGACAACCACTGAGCCCCCATAATAGTGACAACCACTGAGCCCCCATAATAGTGACCACCACCGAGCCCCCATAATAGTGACTACCACGAGCACCCACCCATATGTGGCCACCACTAAGTCCCCATAATAGTGACCACCACTGAGCCCCCATAATAGTGACTACCACTGACCCCCTATAATAGTGACAACCAGTGACGAAGCCCCTATAATAGTGACAACCACTGAGCCTCCATTTTAGTGACCGCCACCATAATAGTGACCCCCACAAGTCATAATAGACTAATATGGGGGCTTGGTGGTGGTCACTAATATAGGTGATGTAGCGGGGTGTGAGGTGCAGGGCAGATGTTGTTACCCTAGGGGCAGATAGCATTAACCCCTTATATTCGTGACGCCAGGGCGTGGTTCAGCCTGAACCACTCAAAGATATACCGCTGGTTTCTGGGCTAGGCACGGGGGCAATAAAGTCTCTGGCGCCAAGTTACAGACAACGGTAGCTTTACTGAGGGTAGACAGTTGGTAAAGTCTTTACAATTCAGCCAGGGCCCAAGGAGGTGACCAGTGACTCAGAGACCTTAAGGGCTTGCTGGGACTTGAATGCAGGCCACGTGGCTTGACAATTTGACAGGGACTGACTTGACTGATGATGGACAATGCTGCAGGTTTATGTTACTTGCACTTGACTGTGGCTGCAGGACTTGACTTGAGGCCTCCACTACTCTGGACACACACACGAGGCACGACTGACCTCAGCAAAGACTTGGTGAAGAGGCTAGCACCTCCCAGGGCTTATATGGGGGAGACTAGCAGGGAGCCCATAGGTCACTCTTGGGGTCAGCTGGTCACTGGTACCTCCTGGGTAACAATCACATGACATGTCACATGGTATAACTCTTAAAGTGATAACACATTTTTTACAGTACAACATATTTACAATGGGGAAACTAATGCAGGGGGGCCCTGGGGACACTGAAGGAGGCTGCCTGACAGGACAGTGAGGGTACGGGGTAACACCTCCCGTACTGGGCCACCACATAGAGGCTCTGTAGGGATCTCTTTTGGGGGTTCAGTGATGGTCACTAATGTATAGAGTGACCACCAATGAGCCCCCCATAAGAGACCCCCCACAAAAAAAATGTTTTCTATACATTTCTATATAGGCCTGTCAGTAGTGAGGCCCTGCTCCCTGTATACTGATGTGTTCTATACATTTCTATATATTCCTGTCAGTAGTGAGGCCCTGCTCACTATATACTGATGTTTTCTATATATTCCTGTCAGTAGTGAGGCCCTACTCACTATATACTGATGTTTTCTATATATTCCTGTCAGTAGTGAGGCCCTACTCACTATATACTGATGTTTTCTATATATTCCTGTCAGTAGTGAGGCTCTGCTCACTATATACTGATGTGTTCTATACATTTCTATATAGTCCTGTTAGTAGTGAGGCTCTGCTCACTATATACTGATGTTTTCTATATAGTCCTGTCAGTAGTGAGGCTCTGCTCACTATATACTGATGTTTTCTATATAGTCCTGTCAGTAGTGAGGCTCTGCTCACTATATACTGATGTTTTCTATATAGTCCTGTCAGTAGTGAGGCCCTGCTCACTATATACTGATGTTTTTCATGTACAAGGCTTTGCTGACATTTTTTCTCTTGAGTAGACACAAGAGTGGACAAAGCCAGACAGGTACATGAGATGGACTCCAGGCTCAAGTCAGAGTCCAAACATTGGGGGAATCCAGGTAAGACAGACTCTGCGGTTACTTAACTATGTAAAGTCACTGGTGTCCTCTGATATCCAACTCTGCCACCGTGAGTAGTCTGGCTGAGCAGAGACATTGAGGACTAGGTACCTGGAGAAGAATTGTCTCCCAAGTGTCATCACTCAGGTCTGTATCAGACGTCCTATGTGATTTCCCTTAGATGTGTTTAGAATCTCATCTGAGAATCATCCCGGTTGTCTGATGGGTCAGCAGTATATGAGGATCCTAGAGTTCCTCCAAGGAAAGGAAGAACTTGGCCTTTCCACAAGCTGCCAAATGGAAACCATCTTAGTCCTGCTGCTTTAAAGGGCGAAACTTCTTCTCCAAGAGCCAATGTTCTGCAAAAGGGCTCAGGATAAAGGAACCAGGGAGAAGACTACCAAACCAAATCAGTTTGATGTCAGAAGGACAACCATGGTTGGTGCAAGACTTTCTGGATTCCTGTCAGCCTGAGGAAGGGTGGCATGTGTTATGGGCACCTATCTACATGTGCACATACATCCATCCTCTGCGGAATATCCGAGTGGTCAACTAGTCAGGAAAGGGAGTGCTTCACTATTCTGGACCCTGGCATTAGTATATACTCCCAGGGTGGTAGAGCCATTGTGGTAGTGGCTGTTCTTCTTCTTCAGGGGATCCATGTGGTGCCGTACCCGGGCACCTGACTCTGGCTGGTTTTCTCACTGAAGAAGTCACATTTTACAAACAGTCTGAGAGATTTCCAGGAGAAAGTTCAGTCTGTCTGGACAGGAATCTCCATAATTTTTCCTCCCCGCTTGGGCTGTCAGTCGCACATGCAGGAGTCTCAGATTGTGGCTTTACAAAAGAAAATCTCCCAACAGGTTGTAGCTTTTACCTACGGATGTGGTCCTGCTCACAACAGATGCCTCTGAATCATATTAAGGAGCTTACATGTTGGATCTTTGAGTCCAGAGGAGCTGGACACATGAAGAATATCAGATGTCAGCCAACCTGAGGAAGATGGGGCCAGTGAACTTGGCTTTTTTGGCTACTCCTTAACCCAGTGCCCAGTATCCCAGCGGTCCCAGCAGGCACTCTGAATGTCCAGGCGGATCAGCCGAGCAGAACTATTCTGTGTTCAAGCAGAGGTCCCTCACTGAAGTATACCTCTGCCAAATAGTCAGCAGGAGAGGTCTACCTGATTACGACATGAGGGCTACCATAGAAAACTGGAAGGTTGCTAAATTTGCTTCTCTAAATTGCAGAAACCAACCAGACATCTTGGATGCACTGACAGTATCATAGAGAGGCCTCTACATCTATCTATTTCAGCCTCCAGTCATAAGGAAGATCCTGATGGACAAGCCAGACGCCCCATACTGGCCAAGACGGGGTTTGTTTCCCCTCCTGTTACAGTTAAAGGAAATTTCCTCCCCACAGGGACCTGCTGACACAGAATGGGTCCTTCATCCACAGCAGGAGCTGTTGCCTTTGACTGTGTGTAGTTTGAGAAGGATAGATTCCAAATGATGGGCTCATTGGAGGAGGTGATATCTACTCGTCTTTTCAGCCGAAAGAGAATCCTTAAAGGCGCTCTACTCGACACTCTAGAGAAAGTTCACGTTCTGGAGGAGGATCGAAAAGAGGTTCCATTTGCAGTAGTTTTGAATTTCCTCCAAAATTTCCTCCGGTGGTGGTGTCTAAGCCTCTCCCGAGTAAGTCGACCTGAAGTGATTGTCCTGTCCTACAAGTTCTTTCCTGATTGCGATAACATTCTCACACAGGTTGGCATAAAATACAAGCTCTCTCCTCATGAGATCCCTTTATAAAATTTGTACCAGAGGGAGTCCTGCTGAAGGGGTCATCTGAGATGACATCATCAGGGAATTTGCTTGCTGAAGTTCTTACTGGATCCACTGTTGAGGAGGAAGAGTTCTTCACCATCTGGATGGGTCTACAGCACTGATCTGCTACCACAATAGAACCAAGACATTCAGGGTGGAAGAGAATCTGTTCGTACAGTTGCCAATGTGGTAAAGGGAAGAAAGGTGTCTAAAGCTACCTTGGTGGAATGGCTTAGATCTACGATTCTGAACGCCAGTGAGATCACAGGAGTTGAGCCACCAGATTCCATCATAGCTCAATCTACACTCTAGACAACCAAAGCTGGGGTCCAGTCTCTGGCATGTCAGTGCTCTATGCTGTGTTCAATTAGGTATCCCCCCCCCCTTATGTTGCTATACAGCTCCCTTCTGTGCTGCCTGAAGACGAAATGGAAAGGGAAAATTTGTACTTACCGTAATTTTGCTTTCCATGAGTCTGAAGGCAGCACATACAAACCCTCCCTACTTTAGGTCATCTTTTTGCATCAGAACTGTGTCTATTCCAGTGTTTCTCAATTCCAGTCCTCGGGGCCCCCTAACAGGTCATGTTTTCAGGATTTCCTTAGTCTTTCACAGGTGTATAATTGTGGTGATGCCTGATTCACTGACCATAATTATGTCACCTGTGAAAGACTTATGAAATCCTGAAAACACGACTTGTTAGGGGGCCCTTAGGACTGGAATTGAGAAACACTGGTCTATGCAATAACACAAGTTGAGGAGGTTCTGATGGATGGTTATAGCCAGGCCTAGCCTGGTGCTTGTTAATTCTCTTAATTGTTTGCTAGGTGGGCAGTCCTGGGATGAACTGAAAGGAGCTATTAACCCTTCTGTGCTGCCTTCAGACTCATGGAAAGCAAAATTACGTTATGTACAAATTGTCTCCTATATATAACTACTATAATACTGCCTCGTATACTATAACTACTATAATACTGCTCCTATGTACAAGAATATAACTACTATAATACTGCCCCCTATATACAAGAATATAACTAATATAATACTGTCTCCTATAAACAAGAATATAACTACTATAACACTGTAACATCAGCGCTCTGGCCAGACACGCTGGCTGTGAGCGTTCTCCTCTCATGTCTCTGTTGCTGGCGGGGCTGGCATTCGCATCAGGGGATGCGCCCGCATGCGAATTCCAGCCCGTAACTCACCTCCCTGGTCTTCCTTGTTCCCAGTCCCGGCGTGCGAGCCCCCACCTCCTAGGGAACGTGCACCAGAGCTCTGTGATTTAATGGGCGAGTACGCCCTAATTAATGTCATCACCTGCACCCTGTCTTTAAGTATCTGCATCTCCCCCTGTCCTGGGCTGGATCTTTGTTGCCCTAGAGCCTGAGAGAAAGCTACTGTGTTCCTGTCTATCCGTGTACCTGATCCTTGCTCCATGACCTGACCCTGCACCTGTGCCGCTTGCCCTGACCTTCAGCTATCCTGACCTCGTCTTGTCCTTATCTATCTGTACCACGCTTCATCCCAGCAACCTGCGTGGACGAGTCGTACCAGGGGTAGCGACCTGGGTGCCGCCTGCCTCAGCAAGACCATCCCGCTTTGCGGTGGGCTGTGGTGAAAACCAGCGGCACCTTAGACTCCACTCCCTGGTACAGCCCGTGTCATCTGCCACACAGGCCCAGAGGATCCACCACCTGCCGTGACCCTTACAAATACTGTCTCGGCAGTGTCTCCTATATACAAAAATATAGCTACTTAAAAACTGCACCTATATACAAGAATATAAGTTCTATAATGCAAGAATATAACTACTATAATACTGCCTCCTATATACAAAAATATAACTACTAAAAACCACCTATTTACAAGAATATAACTTCTATAATACTGCTCCTATATACAAGAATATAATTACTATAATACTGCTCCAATGTACAAGGATATAACTACTATAATACTGCCTCCTATATACAAGAATATAACTTCTATAATACTACTCCTATATACAAGAATATAATTACTATAATACTGCTCCTATGTACAAGAATATAACTACTATAATACTGCTTCTATATACAAGAATATAACTACCATACTACTGCTCCTATATACAAGAATATAACTACTATAATACTGCTCCTAAATACAAGAATATAACTTCTATAATACTGCTCCTATATACAAGAATATATCTACTATAATACTGCCTCCTGTATACAAGAATATAACTACTATAATACTGCTCCTATATACAAGAATATAACTACTATAATTCCGCCTCCTGTATACAAGAATATATCTACTATAATACTGCCTCCTGTATACAAGAATATATCTACTATAATACTGCTCCTATATACAAGAATATAACTACTATAATACTGCTCCTATATACAAGAATATAACTACTATAATACTGCTCCTATGTACAAGAAAATAACTACTATAATACTGCCTCCTCTATTCACTGTTTAAGGATGGTGGTATCAGTACATGGACCATAGGGGTGCAATAGAAATGAAGCAATGAAGAAAAAGAATCCAAATGTGACAGTCCGTAGAAAAATTATGCTTCTGCACTCACCTATGTGTGTACAAAGTCCTTTATTCAAGCATCAGCATACAGGGAAACCGCTGGCCGGGGGTGAGGAGGGAGAAGGTACCGCTGCCGAAGTAGCTACGGCAGCGGTACCTTCTCCCTCCCTCCTCACCCCCGGCCAGCGGTTTCCCTGTATGCTGATGCTTGAATAAAGGACTTTGTACACACATAGGTGAGTACAGAAGCATTATTTTTCTACAGACTGTCACATTATAGTAGTCATATTCTTGTTTTACACTCAGGACTGATTACGAGTATAGTGGTGCGGTCTCTCTCTCTTTCTCCATTTATACTATAACTACTATAATACTGCCTCCTATGTACAAGAATATAACTACTATAATACTGCTCCTATATACAAGAATATAACTACTATAATACTGCCTCCTATATACAAGAATATAACTACTATAATACTGCCCCCTATATACAAGAATATAACTACTATAATACTGCTCCTATATACAAGAATACAACTACTATAATACTGCCCCTATATACAAGAATATAACTACTATAAAACTGCCCCCTATATACAAGAATATAACTACTATAATACTGCTCCTATATACAAGAATATAACTACTATAATACTGCCCCTATGTACAAGAATATAACTACTATAATACTGCTCCTATATACAAGAATATAACTACTATAATACTGCTCCTATGTACAAGAATATAATTACTATAATATTGCCTCCTATATACAAGAATATAACGACTATAATACTCCTCCTATATACAAGAATACAACTACTATAATACTGCCCCTATATACAAGAATATAACTACTATAAAACTGCCCCCTATATACAAGAATATAACTACTATAATACTGCTCCTATATACAAGAATATAACTACTATAATACTGCCCCTATGTACAAGAATATAACTACTATAATACTGCTCCTATATACAAGAATATAACTACTATAATACTGCTCCTATGTACAAGAATATAATTACTATAATATTGCCTCCTATATACAAGAATATAACGACTATAATACTCCTCCTATATACAAGAATATAACTACTATAATACTGCTCCTATATACAGGAATATAACTACTATAATACTGCTCCTATATACAAGAATATAACTACTATAATACTGCTCCTATATAGAAGAATATAACTACTATAATACTCCTCCTATATACAAGAATATAACTACTATAATGCTGCCTCCTATATACAAGAATATAACTACTATAATACTGCTCCTATATAGAAGAATATAACTACTATAATACTCCTCCTATGTACAAGAATATAACTACTATAATACTGCCTCCTATATACAAGAATATAACTACTATAATACTACCACCTATGTACAAGAATATAACTACTATAATACTGCTCCTATATACAGGAATATAACTACTATAATACTGCTCCTATATACAAGAATATAACTACTATAATACTGCTCCTATATAGAAGAATATAACTACTATAATACTCCTCCTATGTACAAGAATATAACTACTATAATACTGCCTCCTATATACAAGAATATAACTACTATAATACTACCACCTATGTACAAGAATATAACTACTATAATACTCCTCCTATGTACAAGAATATAACTACTATAATACTGCCTCCTATATACAAGAATATAACTACTATAATACTACCACCTATGTACAAGAATATAACTACTATAATACTGCTCCTATATACAAGAATATAACTACTATAATACTGCTCCTATATACAAGAATATAACTACTATAATACTGCTCCTATATACAAGAATATAACTACTATAATACTGCTCCTATATACAAGAATATAACTACTATAATACTGCTCCTATGTACAAGAATATAACTACTATAATACTGCTCCTATATACAAGAATATAACTACTATAATACTGCCTCCTATATACAGGAATATAACTACTATAATACTGCCCCCTATGTACAAGAATATAATTACTATAATACGGCTCCTATATACAAGAATATAATTACTATAATACTGCCACCTATGTACAAGAATAAAACTGCTACACTATAATAATAGATACTATAGTTCCCTTTTAATACACCCTCTCTCTTTATATTCCGTTGTGACATTTACACTGTCGCAGCCTCCAGTACACACAATTTCTCGCTCTTTATACTTCATTTTATGATAATTTCGTTTTGTTTTCGCAGTCATTTCATTGCGGTCCCTTTTGTCGTATGTTTTATAAGCATTTCCTTGTTTTGTGGCTCTCGGTGCAGCAAACAATCTGTTCGCCCTGACAAGCCAAGATTTAATAGATGGCTTGGACCGAAGTTGAAGAAAGAAAGACTAATTACTTTGAACCTACGTCCCCCCGGGACCCCCAGTGCATGTGCTGGAGCTGCTCTACCTCATTGTGTTGGCTAATATGCCTAACATTTCCAGTGGAACAGAACGGTGGATAAGAGCTCCATATTGTTAGAGAGTAAATGCTGCTATAGCAGCTCTGTATCTGTGGCTCATTACAGGCCTGTATTATTTAGGAAATTTTTACAAAATGACCAAATTGCCCATAGCCGCCTCTTATCTGTGTGTCCTCATTATGGCTAGAACCAAAATTTGCAATTTTTAATGTGTATAAAGGAACCAGTAGGGGGAGCTAAAGTGAAACCCAGCTGCTTCTCTAAGCATGACTACCAACTAGTTGCTTTCATGGGAATTCTCCTAGCCCCACCACTTTTTCCATTCAGTTTTCATATTGGAAGCTGCTGCAGGGAATCGTGGTCCTTAAAGGACCATTATGACATGATGACATGCCCCCTCCATTCATGTCTATAAGAGGGGGTGTGAATGCCGCCAAGCCCCCTCCCATAGACATGAATGGCGGGGGCGTGGCATGACATCACAACCACAGCCGCTCGAACATAAGGTTCAGAACACCAAGGGGGTCCGGGCCAATCACACATCTTATCCCCTATCCTTTGGATAGGTAAAAAGATGTCTAGAGGTGGCATACCCCTTCAATGTCAGGGCCAAGAAAAAAGAGATTTGTTAGGGGGGGTTCATGTGCATATAAGTTGGGAAAAGGGACCCCGTGAAAAATGAATATGCCCACCTCATCTTGTATGCCTAAGGCACTAACTACAATACCGTATGTAGTGTCCCAGTACCGATCTACATACTGCTGTAGAAAATAGGTTGTAGCATGGATAAAGAGGCCTAAATGCTGGTGTATCTCTGTATCCCCGAGTTGATCCACCATAAGGGACGGGCACGCCCTTTTCCAACAGGTTTCGGTTCTCAGTGGTGCCTTCCTCAGCTCCAGCACGCAGAGGCTGCTTGTTTTCAACCACCATATCAGAAGGTATCATCTTGTGGATCTGAGGAAGGCGCTAGCGAGCACCGAAACCTGTTTTCCATATCTTCTTCGATAAATGTTTCTATTATTGTTGTGCATCCTCTATGTGCAATTGATGCAATTACCAGCAGCATGTTAAAGGGGTACTCCGGTGGAAATTTTTTATTTTTTTAAATCAACTGGTGACAGAAAGTTAAACAGATTTGTAAATTACTTATTAAAATAATTATTGAAAATCTTAATTCTTCCAGTACTTATCAGCTGCTGTATGCTCCAGAGGAAGTTGTATGGTTCTTTTTGGTCTAACCACAGTACTCTCTGCTGACACCGCTGCCAGGAACTGTCCAGAGTAGGAACAAATTCCCATTGAAAACCTCTTCTGCTCTGGACAGTTCCTGACATGGACAGAGGTGTCAGCAGAGAGCACTGTGGTCAGACAGGAAAGAAATTCAAAAAGAAAAGAACTTCCTGTGGAGCATACAGCAGCTAAGTACTGGAAGGATTAAGAATTTTTAATAGAAGCAATTTACAAATCTGTTTATCTTTCTGGCGCCAGATGATTTAGAAAACATTGTTTTCCACCGGAGTACCCCTTTAAGTATGTGTATGAGCACGGATGAAGTACTCTGTGTAAATAAAGCAAGGCGATAGTTGTGAAGGGGGATTATTTCTGGTTCCTTTGGGTTACAGCTAGACCGCCACCAAGACCCCCACCTCCCCTTCCCCAGGGGAGCTGTAATGGACACTGTAAAGTGGGTTTCATTTATGGTGTCACACTCGGGGGACTGTCACGTCTTCATTTCATTCACACCTATTCCGGCTTTAAGATTTACTTCCTGAAAGCAATTTTCTCTTGTCCTGCATCTTTTCATCTGCCTTAAGTGGCTCGGGGACCTCTTCATCCTAGTAACAAGCTATCAACCTCCACCGTGCTATAACTTGTAGAAATATAATAACTTATTCCAGCACAGAGGAAAAGCTGTCCGAACCCATTTGTCTGTTCGTTTTGTTTTTATCTGCCGAATCGGTTACATATACTCCACCGTCTGCTGAGCACTACAATACACCACAATGCAGTCTGGTCTATCGTTCCATGTTGTGAGAGGGGATGGATTATTTTTCGAGAAGATGGATAATATTTGCCCTGTTGCATACCTGCCCAGGACCTTACAATCTTCTTTCCCTGCTGTACAATCATTGCTGCAACAATAAAGCGGTTTTATTTCCTCCTGTTGCTGTGCCCTGTTGGATCCAACAGAATGCTTATTCCTGGGCTGCTTGTAATTATGTCACCAGAACCTATTATTTAAACCCATCCAGGTCTCTCACTCAGTATCAGTTTCTGTATAATTTCCTCCCACCAGTTGTAACCATATACAGTCTGCCCGTTTGACCCTGCCCACCCTTGGATTTGGCCTCTTGCTTGTCTTCTGTATATTTTCTGGTTTCGACCCCTGGCCTCTATTCCGACTATGTCTTAGTCAGCTCCCTCTGGATTTTTGCACCCAACTGATCTGCTGACTCCATCTGACTAGTCGCCAGTTTCAGCATCACTGCTGTGTATTACTGCCAAACAACGAACATTCTAGTTTCTCACTGTAAGTCCTTAGTACAGAACATTTGCTGAGGTGGAATGTGAGAGTTTATTTGATAAATTATTATGTAGAGATGGGGGTTTGTGCTCCTTGTCTTCCATTTCTAAGGCAATAAGCATAGTCCCTGGAAAAAGTTAAAGACAATGGGGGGAATTTATCATTATTTGTCTGTTGTAGACACAGTTCTACCCCTTTACACTTCTTGTTTTTTATACACTCTTGCTCAGAATTTACTAAGGCTGTACACTCCTTTGATAAATCTTGTGCAAATATAGAACCCCCCCCCCTCGCTCTACCGTACAGTCCTTCTCTACCTCACAGGAAAAGTGGACGTAGGGATTTTGTTCTATTGCTTTGAGGTCGAATTCCATTGAGGTTTTTTGTCCATCAGCAAAAATGCCAGAAAAACTGTCCCAGTTTTTTCCTGTGTTTTGTCAGTTTTTCTTGTGTTTTTTACTTGCGTTTTTGCTGGTGTGTGGAAACAAAAAAATGTACTAAACTTTTTGGGTTTTTTTCTTTGAAATTTAGATACGTGAATGCGGAGGACTATGTCAGATTTGGTGGATTGCGATGATGAACAGCGTTTTTTTTTAAATGTCAATAAAAGGGTTAACAAGGGCTGTGGGGGAGTGTTTTATTTATTTATTTTTTTTAAATACATTTTTTTTTTCAATGTGTTGTGTCTTTTATAATTGAATTTTCAGGCTTAGTAGTGGAAGGCGTCTTGTAGACAGAATCCAGTACCAAGCCGGGGCTTAGCGTTAGCCCCCAAAACAGCTAACGCTAACCTCCAAATATTACCCCGGTACCCACCACCACAGGGGTGTCAGGAAGAGTCGGTACCAACAGGCCCGGAGTGTCAAAAATGGCGCTCCTGGGCCTAGGCGGTAACAGGCTGGCATTATTTAGGCTGGGGAGGGCCAGTAACAATGGTCGCCCACCCTGGTAACGTCAGGCTGTTGCTGCTTGGTTGGTATCTGGCAGATACTGTTAAAATGAGGAAACCACACCCTTTTTTTTAAATTTATTTATAAAAAATAAAAAAGAAACGCATAGGGTTCCCCCCATTTTTGGTATCAGCCATATACCAACCAAGCAGCAACAGCCTGATGTTATCAGGGTGGGTGAGGACCATTGTTACTGGCCCTCCCCAGCCTCGATAACGCCAGCCTGTTACCGCCTAGGCCCAGGAGCACCATTTTTGATGCTCCGGGCCTGTTGGTATCGGCTCTTCCCGGAACCCCTGTGGCAGTGGGTACCGGGGTAATAATTGGGGGTTAGTGCTAGATGTTTTTGGGGCTTAACGCTAAGCCCCGGCCTAGTAATGGATTCCGTCTATAAGACAGCTTCCACTACTAACCCTGAAAATTCAATTATAAAAACCCGGACACATTGAAATTTTTTTTTTTTTTTTTAGAAACAATCCCCCACAGCCCTTGTTAACCATTTTATTGAAATAAAAAAAATCGCTGGTCATCGTCGCAGTCCACCGAATCTGACGTAGTCCTCCGCATTCATGTATCTGAAATGAGAAGAAAAGAAAAACAAGAAATATGGGTTAGTAATTTTTTTTGTGCTCTCCCCTGGGAAGAGCGCACATAATGCAGCGTGTTCATAAACAGGGAGCCTCCAATTTTTGCTAAACTACAACTCCCTTCATGGGGGGGCTGTAGTTAAGCAACAGCTGGAGGCACACTGGTTGCAAAACACTGAGAGTTTGTTACTTAACTCAGTGTTTCCCAACCCGTGCACCTCCAGCTGTTGCAAAACTACAACTCCCAGCATGTACGGTTTGTCAGTGCATGCTGGGAGTTATAGTTTTGCAACAGCTGGAGGCGCACAGGTAGGGAAACACTGAGTTAGGAAACATACAATGTTTCCCAACCAGTGTGCCTCCAGTTGTTGCAAAACTACAACTCCCAGCATGCCCAGGCAGCCAAAGGGCATGCTGCGAGTTGTAGTTTTGCAACAACTGGAGGAGAACAGTGGTGTCCAAACCGTAGTCCTCCAGATGTTGAAAAACTACAACTCTCAGCATGCCCAGGCTGCCAAGGCATGCTGGGAATTGTAGTTCGGCAACATCTGAAGGACCAATGTTACAAAACTACAACTCCCAGCATGCCTGGACTGTCTGGGCATGCTGGGAGTTGTAGATTTGCAACATCTGGAAGAGCACAGATTGAAGACCACTGTACAGTGGTCTCCAAACTGCGGCCCTCCAGATGTTGCACAACTACAACTCCCAGCATGCCCAGACAGCAAAAGGCTGTCTAGGCATGCTGGGAGTTGTAGTTTTTAAACTACCAGAAGCAGCAGTGAAGAGCTTCACTGCTGCCTCTGATGCAGATGCCGCCGCCGCCGCCTCCACTTACCCGCTGCCGCCAACCCGTGTGCCTCCAGCTGTTTTGTAAGTTCCGCGGTCCCCGCCGCAGCTCTCGGTATCATCTTCCCCTGCTGTGCCCGGACTTCTATCGGCGGGCAGAGCAGGGGAAATGAACTTTACCCCCCAGTCAGCTCATTCATTGTGATTGGTCCACAGGGACCAAACACAGTGATCGCTGACCAGGACCATCGACAGATTGTCCTGGGGGGTGTTGCAGAAGTTGTCCCATGCTGGAAACAGCGGGGCTTCTGCCAGTTAACCCGTGCGATGCCGCGCATCGCCGGGTTAACTGAATGCCGTTTATAAACGTGGATCGCAGCAGATCTCCAGAATGATCTGCTGCGATCCGCATTTAAAAAGCCGGTGGTACATGCGGCTACATCGCGCTGCCACCGACTTCTATATACAGTACACTGTCATAACTCATAATCCCCGCCGGGAGACGGGAGCTCTGATTGTAGAATAGCTATTGACCAATCAGAGCTCTCCTCTCCCGTCGGCGGGGATTATGAATTATGACAGTTGTATATAGAAGCCGGTGGCAGCGCGATGTAGACGCATGTACCGCCGGCTTTTACAGTTAATAAATGCGGATCGCAGCAGGTCTCTGGAGAATGACCCACTGCGATCTGCACCTCGGCCCCTGGACTACAACTCCCATCATGGGCAGTCTGTCCATGATGGGAGTAGTAGTTTTAAATGTCCTGCAGCTGGGGGATGTGCAAGTGCCATGCCTCAGCGTTGCGGTATTACAACTACTCCCATCATGGGACAGACATGATGGGAGGAGTAGTCCAAGGGCAGAGGGGCAGATCGCAGCAGATCATTCTCCAGAGACCCGCTGTGATCCGCATCTATTAACTATAGAAGCTGGCGGTACATGCGGCTACACTGCGCTGCCCGCCAGCTCCTATATACAGCTCTTATAATTCATAATCCTCGCCAGGAGAGGGGAGCTCTGATTGGTTAATAGCTATCCACCAATCAGAGCTCCCCTCTCCCGGCGGCGGGTATTATGAATTATGACAGTGTATACAGGAGCCGGTGACAGCGCAGTGTAGCGCTTGTACCACCGACTTTTACAGTTAATAAATGCGGATCACAGCGGGTCTCTAGAGAATGACCCGGTGCGATCTGCACCTCAGCCCCTGGACTACAACTCCCATCATGGGCAGAGTCTGTCCCATGAAGGGAGTAGCAGTCCTTACTGTGCCAAAATAGACACTTTTGGTACGTGTCCTCCGAGGTGGTGTATATTTGCACAAGAAAATGCCGTTTGCGAATTTTTTTGCGCAAAAAACCCCCAACGCAGTTAGTAAATTGATTCTACAGTAGAAAATGCTCTATTGTAGAATTATCCGTAGACAAGGGGATGAAAAGTTCTATCAAAATTTGCGCAAAAAAAGACGCAAAAAAACACTTGCGCTTTTTTTTGCGCCAAAAAAAGACACAAAATAGCTCTATATACAATGATAAATTCCCCCCAATGTATTTGGTCTTTTGCAGTCTTTTCTTCAAATGAGGCAGCAAACTCCTTATGGCACTTTAGTCAGTCAAGGAAGATTGGAGGGAGGCATACCTAACATTTCTTCATAAGGCAATATACTCCTTCAAATTTGGGAGAATAGAGGCCCATCCCACTATCTACACCATTGTCCCTAAGGCTGACCTGGGTCATGCTTTATGGGTCTGCCGGGACATGGTAAAATTTAGGTATTAATATTTACTAAATGTGTCTGGGGAAGTGATATTCAGGCTTAGAGCCTATCACATCTGCTCTTTGAGTTCACTCCCTTCTCAGGTGCATTCAAATTTTCAGCCAGCCTGCCATTCTTTGCTCGTGTTTGTCTCTCAGCACTTGCTCTTGTCTTGCTCCTGCTTTGCTATACTGTGTATATTTGACCCTTGGCCATTGACTCATGACCATTCTCCTGTCTTTCGTATCGGTACTGTCTTGCTCTCTCTGGTAAAGACCGGCCTGTTCACTCCGATTTTACATTTGTTTGCCCATTCCCTGTCTGTCTTTTGACTAGTTTTTGCCTGTAACCCTTCGTATCCATGGTTTCCCTGACCTTTGTACCTTTTATTATTTTTATACTTGTGACACTTCTGCACTTTATTTCAGCACAGGGACTGTCAGACAGTTGTGGATCCGTGATTTAGGGAAGGATAGAGGTTCTGGGTGAGCTCAGGGATGCGCTATTCCCTGCCCTGCATTACAAAAATATTGTAAAAAAAAAAAGCAAAAGTCAAGAAACCTAGAAAGAGGGGGCACAACAATTCCGTAGGGTGGGTGGCTGTGTAGCTCAAGGAGGAAGTGTGTACTTGGACCTGGTGTAGCACTAGGTGACTGTACTGGAGAGAGAAATCTAAGACCTAACAAAACAAAAAATGGAGCAGAATTTTTTTTGCAAAACATGATTCCACTGGATCCAGTCATAATCGAATTTAATGTTTCCCAATACTGAAGCATTTAATCCATCATCCAAGAGAACTTTCCCATCCCTCAGAGTTGTTGCTTCACATAACAGTCTGTGTTTTTCTCCAAGGTGACATTGTATCCAGTAGATAGTGAGCATCGGCTCCAACACAATGGCCCTGATTTACTTAGAAAGTCGGGTTGTGTTTGTATTGTGTATTCCACCCGACTCTGGGCTTTCTCCTGTTATTTATTATTATGTTGCAGTTTATGTCGCACGTGCGTTTTTTTTGTCGCACGTGTGTGTGGTGGCGGATGAGAGGACGCTGTCTTGTGGTAGTGTAGGGTATTTAGGGTGTTGCTGTTCAGGATAGTTAAGGGCGGTGTTAACCCTTGTCACTCATGACGCCAGGGTGAGGGTTAAATGCTGTGTTTCGTGGCAGGCCTATTGCCACCCTTCCCAAGAGCAATAGGTGATGCAGAAATAAAGGATTGTCCACAACCGCTGTTAACTGAAAACTTGCAGGAACTTTTACTGAGTAGTTTCTGTGCATGTAATAATAGTAACAGTCCAGATAACAGAGTCTCTATAGATATAGCTGAGCAGCGATTGACAATTGGTTGGGATCAGATAAGCCCAATTTAGCTTCTGAATGATTGTGTTGCAGAGATCCGCTGGATTTAGGGGAGTAATTAGGTCCAGTGATCCTGCGCTGAGTAGCGGGGAATTGCTTAGTCTATCCGCTATGCTTTATACCTAGGCTGCAAGGCTTTGGCCTAGTAAATTGTTTTGTAAGCTGCGGAGGTCCTACCTCTTCCAGAATCAGCAACCCAAGAGAGGGATCAAGATGTTGCGGGTCCCTTATATGGGCAGGGGTCGGCCGTTTTGGATTGGTCCGTAACAACTGTCACTCACTGTTACAGTGCATTGTGGGTGCATACGTCATGGGAACCTCCAAAGGTCCTGTAGCAAAACCATAGAGTTCTAACCTCATCACGTGACCCGCAGGTCCTGCTACGCTGAACAGGTAGATAACAAAGTGTATACATCTATATTCCTATACTTATATTTATATTCAATAGAACTGCTATATAGTCATTAACTAAGTATGAGGTGACAAGGGGAAAACTACACAAGAGGGATCCCGATGTCCTAGGGACTCTGACTATGGGGACCTCAATACAGGTAACGGAAAAAATACGGTACTGGGACACCACACATGTATATTTGCTCTCTTGGAGTGAGAATTTTTCCTGTCTGTAACGCGGGAGATTGTGAGGGGATCTTGGAGCTCCGTTTTGTCAGCTATGTCACGTAGAAAAGACCAAATTTCAGAGGCCTTTCAGGACTAACTTAACAGACCTTTCCCTCTGGATGACGGACCTGTAATGGAAACTGAACATCAGCCTTCCTGTTCCTCCGTACATATGTCAGATACCATGACCATACCTGGAGCGGGTGTTTCTCAGGCAGAAGTAATCTCTAATGAGGAAGTTGTTACTGACGAAATTGAGGAGTTTGATGAGGATGATGGTCCTGAGGAGGGCTCTCAAGGTAGAAAGAAAAGGTTTACTATCGAGGAGAAACATCTTATTGTGGTGGAGGTAGGGTTTTTTGGGCTTGTTCATTAGTCAAAAAATAAAAAAAACACTTAAAAAAAATAAAAATATCTAATGGCAAAAAATTGAAGTGTCTAGTTTTGTTTAACTCTTCTTTAAAAATAAAATCAGCCATGTATACTATGCACTAACACCACAAAGAAAATGAAATAAAAGGCTTGTTCTAGCTTTTTACACACCTATACCAAGTGGCCCTAGTCATTTTGCAACAGGTTAGATCAGTGGGAAAAAAAATCAAATAAAATTCAAACCCGAAAAATCGGGTCGGGAAAGTTGATAAATCAGTGTGAAAATTTCAGATTTGTCGGGAAAGGCCCCTTTTTCGGGTTGATCGGAAAATGGTGTCGCACACTGTCGCATGATGTCTGTGACATGTGGCAAAGATCGTGTGACAGAGAAAAAAAAAATACAGACAAAACCAATTGGGTTTACAATAGTAAATCAGGGCCAATGTCTTATTATCTTCAGGTCCCACAATATAAGAAAGCTTCTATGACTTGCAGGAGATGTCCCGACACCTAATATGTAGTGTGACCCCCATCCGGACTCTGGACTAATAGGATAGAAACGTTCTTTTTCTGGTCTGACACAATTGAGTCTGTTGTCTTCCTCCCGAAGGTCTGCACATTCTCAGTGGATCCAATTTATTCAGCGCAGTGAATGTAAAGAGGCTCAATAGAAATGTGTAATGAGGAGACTTTGCCGAGGATCGGTGATCTGACAGATACGGGAGAGAGAGACCGGGAGGTATCGACAGAATATTTTGTTGCAATCAGTCACACATGGATGGCGGCCATTGGGGGAGGGGGGGGTATCGGGGCTGGTTTTACATTCACCGCTTGTGCAAACAAGCAGATTGTTGGAATAGATTTTATTTTTTAAGAATTTTAGTTTTTATACATTACACATTTTTGAATAATTTAAAGCGCAACTGACACCGTTTTTTCTTCCCCCCAGAACTAAGCCATCATTGTATTGTTGCTAATCATTATCTTTGCCTGCACATTTTTGCCCCTGGGACGTCTGATATTAGCTCTGCTGAACTGAGTAGTGACGGGGAGGAGGGGGGTGCTGCCTCTCCTGCCCTGGTACAAGCTGGTTCCAGAGGAGAGGAGGACAGTTGTCCGCATAGATTACCTGCAGCTGTTTCCGGGAGTCAACGCATGCTGTCTGTGGCCAGGAGTGTGGTGGTGCCGCCTGCTCTGACTGGGGATGGCGAGTCTGCACAGCGGGATTCTGCATCAGGATCTGCTGCTATGGTTCCGGGATGTCACAGATCTTCAGGAGTTACATCAGCTGGATCTTCTGGAGCTTCGGGAGTCGATATCTTTGTTGGGGGGAGTGGGGGAGGGGGCGGGTTTGTTGGAGGCCTTGCAGGTTTTGTTGCGGGATGTTAGATGCTTGTTGCAGGATAGGGCTGCAGGCGGTGGGGGGTCTCCTGTGGCGGTGTGGGGGCCAGGGGTGGCACAGACTTTGCCGCTGGCGAGTGTGGGGGTGGCAGGGGTTGCATCTGGCAGTGGTGGCAGGGCTCTTGCAGTGCCTGCTGTGGGGCTTGTGAGGTTGGTGGCACTGGGGGTTGCGGCGGATGGTGGCAGTGGGGCTCCTGTGGCTCCTACAGCGGTGGGAAGGTCGGGAATGAGGTGCCTTTGGCCGATTCGGCGCGGGGAGAGGTTTAAGAGGTTTATGTGTGCTTTGAGGGGCCCCTTGGAGCCCACTTAAAGGGTGAGGTTAGGAAAAAAATCTGGAAGGATGAGTATGTTGAGATTTTCTCCCCGTTGCCGCTAGAGAAATTCAATCTTGATCGAGTGAAGCCTGATGAGTCAAAGAAGGAGGGGGAGGAGCGACGGAGGTATCGGTTGATTTGCCAATTGGCTGCAAGCCTTTGCCATCCTGGCTAGTTTGATTGGAGAGAAGGCGCCTAACAATTGCTCAGCTCCCTTCTGGTATCTAGACTCGGTGGGGGAGGCTTACAGGCTCTATGGGGGTACAGCATGGCTGCGGTATGATGAACAGTTTCGGAAGCGCAAGGCGGTCCGGCCTTCGTTGCGCTGGGACTACAAAGACATTTGGCTTTGGTTGATGGCTGTGCCACGGGGGAGTGGGCAGTCCTTTCGGGACGGCACTGGTCCGCCCGGCAGGTGGGGGCAGGAAAGGGTTGCTGTTGGCAATTTAATGAGGGTCAGTGGCGATTTGGAAATGGGTGCCGTTTTTAGCATGAATGCTTCGGGTGCGGAGGTGACCACAATTTGTCCCGCTGTTTTAAAAATTGTAAGGGCCGTGGATCAGAGGTTGAGCACAAAGGAGGTATTGCTGGGGAAGGGGGCAAGGATGATGCCGTTCTTAGACCAGTATCCAAATAGGCAGGAGGCAGTGTTGCTGCGGGAGGGTTTTGAGTTCAGTTTTCGTATCCTGTGTTCCTTGGCCCTGCAGGCGAGGTGCGGAACTTGAGGTCGGCATTGCAATATCCGTATGTTGTGCGGGAGAAATTGCTTAAGAAGGTGTCGCTGGGCCGGATGGCGGGCCTGTTTGTGGTTCTTCCACTGCCAGACTTGCGACTGTCACCCTTGGGGCTGGTACCGTAAAAGAGCCGAATAAGTTTCGGCTCATTCATCACCTTTCCCATGCGGTTGGGGGGTCGGTGAACCATGGGATTGACCCCTCCCTTTGTGCTGTGTCTTATACATCCTTTGATGCGGTCTTGACTTGGGTGCACTGATATGGGCAGGGGGTTCTGTTGGCAAAAACTGATTATAGAGGCGGCTATCCGGCTCTTGCCATGCATCCGGATAGTTTCGTGTTTTTGGGGTGTTGTTGGGCAGGGGAGTTTTTTGTTGATCGCTGTTTGCCTAAGGGGTGCTCAGTTTCTTGTGTGTTGTTTGAGTGTTTTAGCACCATTTTGGAGTGGGTGGTGCAGTCGGAGTCCAGGTGGACTCCGTGCTGCATTACCTGGATGACTTCCTGTTCATCGATCCTCGGGGGTCGGCAGTGTGTGCAGTGTTACTGCAGACTATGGAGAGAATGGCGGCGTACTTTGGGGTGCCTCTGGTGCCCGACAAGACGGAGGGTCCTGCCACACAGTTGAAGTTTTTGGTCATCCTCATCGATACGGAGGCCATGGAGTGTCGACTTCCTGAGGACAAACTGCAGAAATTGCGGGAGTCCGTGGCTACTGTGGCTAGGGCACAGAAGATACAACTTTGGGACCTGCAGTCGTTGTTGAGATGGCTTAACTTTGCCTGTCGGATCATTCCGATGGGGCGGACATTTTGTCGTAGGTTGGCGGCGGCAGGGGTGCGATGGCCAATGCATTATATTCGTTTGACAGCTGAGCTTAGGGCCGATTTGGCGGTGTAGTTGGAGTTTTTTGACACATATAATGGAAGATTGGTCATCACAGGGAGGCAGGTGTCCAACTGGGATTTGGAGTTGTTTACGGACGCGTCCATGGCAGTGGTGTGTGGGTTCGTGGCCAGAGTCTTGGAAGTCCTCAGGTTTCGTGCGGAACCTGGCTCTCTTGGAACTCTTTCCCATATTGGTGGCTGTGGAAATTTGGGGGGAGAGCCTGCGAGATTGGAAAGTGTGCTTCCACTGTGGAGAGTGGTTTGACAGCGGCATTTGCTCTGTCTGTGCAAGCACTTGGGCTGGCTATGGTCGCTGCTTGAAGGAATGGGATGCTTTGTTGCCGGGTCTCGGGGTCCTGCGGACTGAGGGGGATTGGGAGGCGGCTGTCTTGTTTTTTGTAGGTAGGTTGTTTAGTGATGGGGTGTCTGGTTCTGGCCTTAGCAATAGATTGGCGGCGTTGGCCTTTTGGTTCCAGGTTTGTGGGCTGCCCGACGCCATGAAGTCTTTTCTGGTAAGGAGGGCAGCCAGGGGATTTCGGAGGGGTTTGGTTGTGCGGGATTCGCGGAGGCCATTTTCATTACTGGAGGAGCTGTGTGGTTTGCTGGGGAATGTGTTTCTGGTTTTGAGGAAGTTCTATTTAGCCTTGCTTTTTCCCTGGCGTTATTTGGGGCTTTTAGGATGTCTGAATTGGTGTCGCCTAGCAAGGTTTCAGCGGTAGCCTGTTCGTTTCTGATGTGTACGAGGAGGGCGTGGGTTTGGAGTGTGTGGTCCACCGTCCTAAGACGGACCAGCTGGGTCGCGGTTTCGTGGTTCAGTTGTTGCCCCTGGGAGGGTCCAGTGTGTGTCCAGTATGTTGTTTTAGGTCATATATGATGCTCCGCTCTGCGGTTGACGGCACGTTGCTGGTACATGTGCAAGGGGAGTTTTTATCCAAGTTCCAGTTTATTCGGGTTTTTAGGAAGGGTTTTGAGGTCTTGGGGCGGGCCCCTGGGGAATTTAGTTCCATTTAGGATCAGAGTGGCCACGGAAGCGTCTAGGTGGGGGTTAGCTCCGGATGTGATATGCTGCCTAGGGCATTGGGAATCTGATAGGTTTAGGCTTTATGTACGTCCCCACTTGTTTTGATTATCCGGGGAGGGGGGTGTTGCTTATTCCCTAGCTGTGATGTTGGTTTTTGTTTCATTTTACAGGTGTGGCTCCGTACCTCGTGTCAATCCTAGGACATTCCTATGTTAGGAGGGGTGCTGCACGGGCTATTGTGCACCCTAACGGGAGGCAGTTTGGCTTCTCGCGGGATGTGGCTCAGATGCGGTTGGTGTGAAAGGGGGGCTGTTGTGGGCTGGGGTTTTGCCTTTTATCCAGTCTTATGTTGCTCTGGATCGGGCTCCGGATGTGTTAGTGCTACATGTTGGGGGTAATGATCTTGTGTGCCGTACTGCTAGGTCCTTGATGAGGGACGTGAAGCTGGACCTTCTCCGGATTCTGGCTTCCTTTCCGGGGATTTTGATCATTTGGTCAGACATGGTGGCCTGGTTAAAATGGCGGAATGCTAGGTCTTTGGCTAGTTTGAACAGAGCTAGGGCCATTGTGAATGGGGTGGTGGGCCGGTTCATTGCTAGGAATGGGGGTTTAGTGGTTAGGCATTGAGATTTGGAGATAGCCTCCTCTGAGTTCTTGGGACCGGATGGTATCCACTTGAATCCTATTGGGACGGACTTGTGGACATGGGAAATTAGGGAGGTGGTGGAGCGAGTGGTTCAGTTGTGGGTGGACGGCCGCTTGTAAGGGGTCACAAGAGGCTGGTTGTGGCACGAGCTAGAGGGGGACTTGGAGACACTTGGAGAGAGTTTGGCGATGAATGGGATGGTGAGGCTGAGGGCGGTACCCAGCCTTGTGTGGTGAACCCCAAGCAGGAGAGGCCCAAAGGGGGCGGTGGTCTCTGAAAGTGGTGCCCTGGGGTCAGGTGAAGGGACAACCCAGGGCAAAGTAGGAGACCTGAAGAAGAAATTGGGATGCCTCCAAGTCTCCCTCCAGCTAGGTGGTAGAGTTGTATGAAAGGATATGGGTTTTGCACTATTTGTATTTGTAAAAGATGGGTCAGGTAATGTTACCTGATTATTTAAAAGGTTATTTGATATATTTGTTTTATGTTATTTAATAAAATTGGCCGCTGTGGCCTTTCTACCAAAAGTTAGTGTCAGTGTGGTGTTTGGTAAGTGGGAGTGGGGTAGTTGGGGCCTAGCGCAGATAGATGATACCCTAGTCATGTCCATGTTTATTTGGCCACAATTTAATTGTATTACTAGAGCACTATAAGGTGATACAATTTGGGCATTATAGGAATGTATTATTTGGGCACAGTACAAAAGTTTTCTTTCAGCATTAGATAGGGTTAAGTTTTGGCACTATATGGTTTTTTTCTTGTCATTGAAACATCATTGTATTATTTTAGCACTGTACAGTGGGATTACTTGGGCATTGTGTGGTGGTATTTTTTGGGCATTTTATTGCGGTATTATTTAGATAGTGAATGAGTTCATGTTTATTTGGCCAAAGTATAAATGTTTTATTAGAGCACAGTACGGTGGTACTTTTTGGGCATTATAGTAAGGTGGCGTGTAATGGTATTTATGGGGAATTTAATATTTAGCCACTGTTCAAAAGTTTACTTTAAAGTGGTACTCCGGTGGAACACATTTTGTTTTTTATCAACTGGTTCCAAAGTTAAACAAATTAGTAAATTACTTCTTTTTTTTTAAATCAGATAGGGGGAGATTTATCAACACCTGTGCAGAGAAAAACTTGCCCAGTTGCCCATAGCAACCAGTCAGCTCGCTTCTTTCATTTTTAAGAAGGCCTGTGAAAAATGAAAGAAGCAATCTTATTGGTTGCTATGGGCAACTGGACAACTTTTCCTCTGCACAGGTTTTGATAAATCTCCCCCATAGTTTTTATTAAAGGTTTTGCAAACATTTTAAAACAACATACAGACAATAAACCCACCCACCCCACAAAGAAACCTTGTAGTAAACCAAAGGTTTAGGAATCTTCTGTTCCGAAGGCCAGTCTCCCTTGCATCACACACTCAGAACTACCAAAAGCGGTACCTACAGGCGCTCCAACACAACCACCAAAAGAGGGTATGAAGAAAGACGTGAGTACAAGAAAGAATAGAGCCACATCCACAAATCACCAGCATGCATGCCATTCATAATACGTCAAAGACATACTGAGGATGAACAGTCATCTAGGAATCATCCGACGGGGGGTCAAAGTGGTTTACCCAGGGTCCCCAGATACCATCAAGCTTCCTTTCAACCTTACCCTTAATATATATCCCTATTACTATTTGCGTTATTCTTTTGACAAGATCAGCTACTCCAGGAGGAGATGGTCTGATCCAGAACTGTGCTATAAGTTTCCTGGCCTGATATAACACACGTAAAATTCCCACTTCTCTCATGGAGGGTTCCCGATCGCAACCAATAAGACCAAGTAAGCAAACCTTAGGTGTTTTATTCAACATTACCCCGTAAATAGTCTCAATAAGTCGTATCACATCATTCCAATATGCATCTAAGACAGAGCAAGCCCACATCATGTGTAACAAATGAGCCTTCAACTCACCACACCTGGGGCAAGAAGAGTCAGACCGAACACCAATGTTATGTAGGAACAGTGCAGTTTTGTACACCCTATGCAAAAAGAATAATTGTGATAGTCTATTAGACTCTGACAAAGACGGGGTAAGAGAAAGCACTATAGACCATTCCTCGTCACTCAACCCACCATGATCTCTCTCCCACTTAGCGCGGACAGTCAAGGGGAAACGCCTTTTTCGTAACCACGGATTCTAGGACCCTGTTAGGCTGTACCTCCAGCGGCCGTAGCCGATTCTGAGTTTCATACACATGACGGAGTTGCAGGTATCGATAAAATGAGGAGCGCGGTAAAGCAAACTCCTCCTGCAAATCCTCAAAAGATCTAACTACCCCCTGCACAGCCAGCTGCCCCAGTTCACACAATCCCCTCCTCTCCCAGTAGGCAGCATCCACAAAAGAGTAGAAAACCTGCAAGCTCGGGTTACGCCACAGCGGTGTAAGTGATAAAGAATTCGTAAGACCCAGTAACTTACGCGTATGGCCCCAGAGCTTGCAGAGGAGCAGGGTAGTGGGAGAAGAGTCCGGAGGTCTGGTCAGGGCTCCAATTTCAAGAATGTGTAGTGGCACTCTCCCTCCATGTTTAGCCATAAATAAACGTCCTGTAGGCCCCAATAAAGACGTCTTTGCCCACCCTCTTAACTGATGAAGTTGCGAGGCGATAAAGTACAGCCAGCCCCCCTGGGATTAGGTAAGGCCAGCCCCCCTGAAGATTTTGCCCTTTGTAGGGTTTCAAGTTTGATCCTAGCAGTCCCCCCCCCCATACTAACTGTCTGAAAAGCCGCTGTATTCTGTGAAAGTAAGTCATTGCTATCCACACAGGAGAGTTCTGCAGCACATATAGCAACTGCGGCATGAGGACCATTTTTGTTAGTTTAGTCCGGCCAACCACCGAAATCGGCAATTTACACCAGACCGCCACCTTTTGTGAACTCTTGTCCAGCAGGGGTGTCAGGTTCCGGGGTATAAAATCATGCAAAAATGGTGTGATGTTGATACCTAAGTACTTAAATTCCTTAACCACCTGAATATTAGAGAGGGCTATCTGAGGAATATTAGGCAGAGCATCTAGGGGCATCAGAACTGACTTGTCCCAATTGATAAGCAGGCCAGAGTAGGTACCAAGCTCCGAAATAATAGACATAGCAGGAGACAGGGATCTAGCAGTATCACCCAAGAATAGTAACATGTCATCTGCGTAAAGCGCCACTCTCTCGTCAATGGAGACGTAGCGGAACCAATCAGATCCGGTGAGGCTCGCAGGAAACAAGCCAGCGGCTCTATGGCTAACGCAAAGAGCAGAGGCGACAGGTGACACCCCTGTCGCGTACCCCTCTGTAGTTCAAATAATGGGGACAACCTGCCCATTGACCCGGAGACGGGTAGTCGGATGCTGGTAGAGAAGTTTAACATAAGTAAGGAATTTAGGTCCAAACCCCATGGCCCCCATTACCCTCCACAAATAATTCCATTCGACGCTACCAAATGCTTTGGCAGCGTCCAATGAAAAAAATCGATCTTGCTCCTGCGCCCTCCTGAGTCATCTGCAAATTCAGGTACACCCTCCTAATATTGTCGACCGTGGACTTACCCGGCATAAAGCCTGTCTGATCACCATGGACCAGAGACAACACGACCCCAGCCAGTCTGTTAGCGAGTACCCGGGCCAGCAGCTTCACATCGGCACACAATAATGAGATCGGTCTATAAGAACCCGCACATAATGGATCGTTTCCAGGTTTAGGTAAAAGTACTACAGTGCCTCCATCATGGAGTGGGGTAAAGAGCCATCAAAAACCGCCGACTCGACCACTCGCAACAACTGGGGCAGGAGTATCCCTGAGAATTTTTTATATACCTCACTCGGAAGGCCATCCAGACCTGGGGCTTTTTCATTAGCTGCATCTTTCAAAGCTAATTCCAGTTCCTACAGAGAGATGGGCGAGTCCAGCCCATCCCTCTGCTCCGGAGAAAGGGAAGGAAGTGATGCCCTGCTCACATAATCCGCCAAGGCCCCCCCAGTACAAGAGACCTTGGTAGAGTATGCATCTTTATAAAAATCTACCATCATACCCAAAATATCCTCATCCGCCATAACCTCTCTCCCCCGGCTATCCCTCAGACAGCCAATATACGCAACTCCCTGCTGGGCCCGAGCGATGGAAGCCAACAATTTACCCGTACTTTCATCACACTCAAAGTAGCGTTGCTTAGTGAAAAACCTCTTATGTTCCGCCGTTTCCTCTAAATATTTAGTATATTCACCCTGCGCCCGTTGCCACACATCCTTCATCCTAGAGGTAGGGTCCAAAACATAGCCAGCTTCAGCAACAGACAATCTCAACTTCTCTCCCCTCTCCCTAGTAAAGGACTTGTGAACACTTATGTCCTAAATAAATAAGCCGCGCAGGAACGCCTTTAGCGAGTCCCAAACCACGGAGACCGAAGCCGAACCATCATTAAGGGCGATAAAGTCCCTGAGTTCCACACCGACAATTTCGGCTGTAGTCAGTAATTGCAACCAGAACGGGTTCAGTCTCAATAGGGGGCGTACCCCTCCAGCGCTCCCTGTTAAGTCAGTTCGTAAACAAATAGGGGAATGATCTGACAACCCCCTGGCCAAATATTCAACTTCTCTAACCAGGTCAGCCATATCCCCATCCCCAACGGCCATATCTATCCTGGACAGGGTACCATGTGTAGTCGAATAACAGGATAACTGTTTAACACTAGGGTTACGCAGGCGCCACAGATCCAATAGGTCTACTTCTATCAACAACTTGGCAAGACCAGTAGGTCTAGAGGGGGGAGGGGCCTGAGATCCCCAAAACTTATCTTTAGAAGCATCTAAGACCTGGTTAAAGTCACCACACATAAGCACAGGGGCCACTGGAAGTCCCGATACTATGGTTAGAATACGCTGCACTACATCACCACTATAGGGGGGGAGGTATATATACACCAACTATAATAAGCATTCGGTGAGATACTTCACATAGCACGCAGACAAATCTGCCATCAGGGTCAATGCTAGAGGAGATAGTCTTAAACGGAATAGATTTATGAACTAAAATACTAACCCCTCTAGCATGAGAAGAGAAGGTAGAATGAAAAGAGTGTCCTACCCAAGCCCTTTGGAGGACCGAGGTGGTGTCTGCCGTCAGATGAGTTTCCGTAAGGCAGAGTATGTCCGGATGAAAGTGTTGCACCGAATTAAGTACTGCATAACGCTTTGCCACATCACCTAACCCCCTAACATTCCATCCTATAAAATTAAAGACCGCCATCAGGGACATTTGAGCATAAAAGGGCGAGAACGTCACCACTCACACAGAGAGTGACCAACTGCATACGCACAGTAAAGGTATAGACATAGCGTACAGCAGAATAGGGAGAGACGGAAAACAAAACAAACACCCCAGAACAAAATACATAAGCAGCCACACAAGTCGCCGTGTCACACGGCACCCAGGGGCGCTAGTATACCCACACCATTCACAACCAGTCTTACTCAAGTAATATAACAGGAGATCCTCAGCTGAGTGAGAGCATACAGCAGGCATACAAACAACCAACCAAACACGATCGTATATGCAAGCGTTTCACTCCTGCAATGAAAACATATCAAAGATACCCTATATGGTAACCACTTTTACACCATCCCTTCCATAGTGCGACAGTCCTCGCCCCCCCCAAAAGCTCCACAGTAAATAACAATATTCAGACAGTGAAGTAATATAGTGACCCCTCTATGTGACTAGAAGTGGAACATCTATATCAAATATCAGCACTCATCATCACTACACTAAAAGTACGATCAGAAAACAGAAATCCAACATTGAAATGACAAGGCAACCCCACCTATAGAAATTAGACAATATTTGCAATAATAATAAGCAGGTCTACCGTTACCGGAGATACATCCCTCCCATATGTCAACTTAAACTAAAACATAAATATGCAAAACAACAGGTCAGTAAAGTCATGTTTAAGCGACTGCATTCCACACTCTAGGCGCATGAAAGCACGTATGAACAGATCAGTCCGGTTCCGGGGAGCCATTCCGGCGCAGTTGTGACTCATGAGTATCAACCCCCTCAAAGAAGTGAGTGGTGCCCAAGGCAACCACCCTCAATCTGGCAGGGTACAGCATGGAATATTGTACATCCAGGGTCCGCAGTCTCTTTTTCACATCCAGAAAGGAGGCACGTTTCTTTTGCACCTCCGCTGAGAAGTCTGGGAAGAAGGAGATGACACTATTGTCCACAGTCACAGGTTGCTTTTCTCTAGCCAGCCGGAGTATCAAATCTCTATCCCGGTAATGAAGAAGTTTCACCAGCATAGATCGGGGTGGGCCACCAGCGGGGAACGGCCGTGTAGGAACCCTATGGGCTCTTTCCACGTCAAATAAAGGGGTCAGATTATCAGCTCCTAACACATCTTTAAGCCAAGTTTCCATGTACTCAGTAGGAGAGCGTCCCTCACACTTTTCAGGCAGTCCCACAATGCGCACATTGTTGCTACTCAGACGATTTTCCAGATCATCCGCTTTAGCTTTGAGCATAGCAATATCCTGACTGTGTCTAGTAGAGTCCCTGACTAAAGGAACAACAGCATCCTCCACATCACTAATCCTTCCTTCCGCAGCAGATGTACGATCAGTCACTTTTTGTAGATCATGTCTCATTAGGGATATATCAGTCTGTACAGTGCCCACTTGAGCAGTTAACAGAGAGAGGGTGGTATTGCATCGTTGAATTTCCGCAAACACAGCAGCCAAGGTGGGCTCACCCGGAGGTTTAGGAGGCGCAGCAGCCGCCACGCCAGAGTGAGCAGGGGGAGTGCTAGGCAAGGACACCAGCGAGTACACAGCAGTGCCCAGAATACAGTTCTCATAGTCCTCAAGAGGATCCGGGGGGTCCCCATTTTGTCAATGGGCAGAGGGGCCTCCCTGCGGATAGGGGAGTCAGGGGATGACCGTCTCAGTGCAAATCTCTCCAGTTTAGCCGCCACTTCTTGCTTTAGCGCCACAGTATTTCTAGACGTAGTAGCCCCACTGGCCCCCTGCTGCGATGTACCCTGTCCTTCTTTATTCCTCCTCACCATATTGGGGTCCGAGTAATGTAATAGAAAGGATGTACTACACACTGGTAGGAGGGACACAGGCAGCAACCCAGCAATGATGAGCAGTCCAGCAAGGATGGTAAGGGTAGGTCCAGTGCACACTATTAGAGCTCGGAGTTCCCTTTTATGCAACGGTGAGTAGTAAGATCAGGATGCCCCCCCAGACAGGGCAAGCCACAGCAGTCCAGCAATGATGGTAAGGGTAAGTCCAGTGCACACCACTAGAGCTCGGGGTTCCCCTTTATGCAACGGAGAGTAGTAAGATCAGGACACCCCCCCAGACAGGGCAGGCCACAGCAGTCCAGCAATGATGGTAAGGGTAAGTCCAGAGCACACTATTAGAGCTCAGAGTTCCCCTTTATGCAATGGTGAGTAGTAAGATCAGGACACCCCCCCAGACAGGGTAGGCTTCAGCAGACCAGCAAAGATGGTAAGGGTAAGTCCAGTGCACACCACTAGAGCTCGGGGTTCCCCTTTATGCAACGGAGAGTAGTAAGATCAGGACACCCCCCCCAGACAGGGCAGGCCACAGCAGTCCAGCAATGATGGTAAGGGCAAGTCCAGTGCACACTACTAGAGTCCGGAGATCCCCTTTATGCAGCAGGGATAACCAGATGCAGGCCACAAGTTGTGGCTGAGAAGGACACCTTGCTGTGCCAGTATGCAGCAACTAGTGGACAAGGGGGAGCCTGCGCTTCAACACCCCCACAAGGGGTTACTGCTGGGCACCTCTGCAGGCCCGGAGCTCCAGCCCCCTCTCCCGTATCCTCACCTAAGATGGCTGGTCCCGGAGAGTAAGTGCGCTCCCCTCCACGCACCCAGCACAGCCCGGACAGGCAGGGAGGTCCCACTCACCGATCCCCGGAAAGCGCCTTGTGCAGTAGCGGGTCCGGAGCACTGGAGACCGGCAAGCCTCTACGCAGGGTCCAAGGACCGGACCTTTCAGTGGATGGATCCCGGAACAGGTAGGGAAGACCCTCTTCAGCTCCTGGGCCGCTTAGCAATCCACAGACCGGGCAGGAGAGTCACAAGCTGGCGCAGGCTTCAGGGCCTATCTCACCCAGGAGCGCCTGGCCTGTCACAGCACGCACAGATACCCCAGATTTTCACTCCAAGGGGGTCAGTAGCACCTCACGGGGTCCAGGGGTGCAGGATGGCCTCTCTTGGGAAGGGATGGATAGGATACATGCAGGATGGCAGGAGCACTCAGGCCACACGTCCGGTCAGGCCGCCATGCAAGCCACGCCCCCAGTAAATTACTTCTATAAACAAAATGTTTATCCTTCCAGTATTTATTAGCTGCTATATACTACAGAGAAAGTTCATTTCTTTTTGGATTTCTTTTTTTTTTCTGTCCACAGTGCTCTCTGCTGACACAACTGTCCGGAACAGGAGCAAATCCCCATAGCAAACCTATCCTGCTCTGGACAGTTCCTGATACAGACAGAGGTGTCAGCAGAGAGCACCGTGGACAGGACAGAAAAAAAGCAATCCAAAAACAAAAGAACTTTCTCTGTAATATACAGCTGATAATAAGTACTGGAAGGATACAGATTTTTTTTATAGAAGTCATTCACAAATCTGTTTAACTTTCTGACACCAGTGATTAAAAAAAAAAAAAAAAAATGTTTACCACCGGAGTACCCCTTTAAGCACTATATGGTGTTACGTTTTTGCACTGTATAGCTCCTTCTTGTCATTGAAACATTTTGCTATTATTTCAGCACTGTATACAGGGGTGTAGCTATAGAGGTAGCAGAGAAAGCAGTTGCGCCGGGGCCCTGGTGCCTAAGGGGGCCCCAAAGCACATCTGCCCCATTAGAGACACATAATATATAAATACTATATAAACTCATGTTATGTTTTGCCACTGTATAGATTTTTCTTGTCATTGATATATTTTAGTATTTTATGACTCTAGAACAGTGTTTCCCAACCAGGGTGCCTCCAGCCATTGCAAAACTACAACTCCCAGCATGCCTTGACAGCCTTCGGGAGTTGTAGTTTTGCAACAGCTGGAGGCACCCTGGTTGGAAAGCACTTCCCTAGAAACTGAAGAAGAGAAAAAAATTTAAAATAAAAATAATATTTTACCTTAATAATATTTTACAAGTATTCCAATTTTTAATTTTGTACAGAAATCTTCCCGTGTCCCATTTTTAATATCTGTTATCCAATTTGCCAGCTGAAAACACCAAGGGCAGATGGTAAGGAACGCTTACACCAGCCAACAGACCTATAAATTGATTTTCTGACTTGGAAACAGATTCTGTTTTTTTTTTTCCTCTGGTATTTTTTTTCATCCTTTTTTTCATTATTGTAAAAATAGCTTCTTCAATGCTCAAGGGAAAACACACTTCATAAGAAGAAGAATATGAAGCTCAGCCCGAAGGTCTATGGAGAAAATGTGAAAATAGATTATTTTCAAGGGACGGAATACTGCATGAAATCCTGGTCAGCTGCAGAGAATGTAAATGATATGAGAGCTTCATCTACAAGAGACATTACTGTAATTCTATTGTATCACAATGCTTCCTTTACAGAACAATATAAAAAAATATAACATAAAAAATACTGCCTCCTATGTACCAGAATATAACTACTATAATACTGCTCCTATATACAAGAATATAACTACTATAATACTGCTCCTATATATAAGAATATAACTACTATAATACTGCCCCTATATACAAGAATATAACTACTATAATACTGCTCCTATATACAAGAATATAACTACTATAATACTGCCCCTATATACAAGAATATAACTACTATAATACTGCTCCTATATAAAAGAATATAACTACTATAATACCACTCCTATATACAAGAATATAACTACTATAATACTGCTCCTATATACAAGAATATAACTACTATAATACTGCCTTCTATGTACAAGAATATAACTACTATAATACTGCTTCCTATATACAAGAATATAACTACTATAATACTGCTCCTATATACAATAATATAACTACTATAATACTGCTCCTATATACAAGAATATAACTACTATAATACTGCCTCCTATATACAAGAATATAGCTACTATAATACTGCCTCCTATATACAAGAATATAACTACCATAATACTGCTCCTATATACAAGAATATAACTACTATAATACTGCTACTATATACAAGAATATAATTACTATAATACTGCTCCTATATACAAGAATATAACTACTATAATACTGCCTCCTATATACAAGAATATAACTACTATAATACTGCTGCTATATACAAGAATATAACTACTATAATACTGCTTCTATATACAAGAATATAACTACTATAATACTGTGACACCGAGCGCTCCGGGTCCCTGCTCCTCCCCGGAGCGCTCACGGCGTCTCTCTCTCTGCAGCACCCCAGTCAGACCCGCTGACCGGGAGCGCTGCATTGACATTGCCGGCGGGGATGCGATTCGCATAGCGGGACGCGCCCGCTCGCGAATCGCATCCCAAGTCACTTACCCGTCCCGCTCCCCTGCTGTCATGTGCTGGCGCGCGCGGCTCCGCTCTCTAGGGCGCGCGCGCGCGCCAGCTCTCTAAGATTTAGAGGGCCAGTGCACCAATGATTGGTGCCTGGCCCAATCAGACTAATTAGCTTCCATCTGCTCCCTGGCTATAATACCTCACTTCCCCTGCACACCCTTGCCGGATCTTGTTGCCTTGTGCCAGTGAAAGCGTTTAGTGTTGTCCAAAGCCTGTGTTTCCAGATCTTCTGCCATCCACATTGACTACGAACCTTGCTGCCTGCCCCGACGTTCTGCTACGTCTGACCTTGCCTCTGCCTAGTCCTTCTGTCCCACGCCTTCTCAGCAGTCAGCGAGGTTGAGCCGTTGCCGGTGGATACGACCTGATTGCTACCGCCACAGCAGGACCATCCCGCTTTGCGGCGGGCTCTGGTGAATACCAGTAGCATCTTAGACCTGGTCCACCGACACGGTCCACGCCAATCCCTCGCTGACACAGAGGATCCACATCCAGCTAGCCGAATTGTGACAAATACTGCCTCTCCTATGTACAAGAATATAACTGCTATAATACTGCCCCTATATACAAGAATATAACTACTATAATACTGCCTGTCACGATGCCGGCTGGCAGGAGGTGGATCCTCTGTGCCAGAGAGGGATTGGCATGGACCGTGCTAGTGGACCGGTTCTAAGTCACTACTGGTGTTCACCAGAGCCCGCCGCAAAGCGGGATGGTCTTGCTGCGGCGGTAGTGACCAGGTCGTATCCACTAGCAACGGCTCAACCTCTCTGACTGCTGAAGATAGGCGCGGTACAAGGGAGTAGACAGAAGCAAGGTTGGACGTAGCAGAAGGTCGGGGCAGGCAACAAGGATCGTAGTCAGGGGCAACGGCAGGAGGTCTGGAACACAGGCTAGGAACACACAAGGAAACGCTTTCACTGGCACAATGGCAACAAGATCCGGCGAGGGAGTGCAGGGGAAGTGAGGTATACATAGGGAGTGCACAGGTGAACACACTAATTAGAACCACTGCGCCAATCAGCGGCGCAGTGGCCCTTTAAATCGCAGAGACCCGGCGCGCGCGCGCCCTAGGGAGCGGGGCCGCGCGCGCCGGGACAGGACCGACGGAGAGCGAGTCAGGTACGGGAGCCGGGGTGGGCATCGCGAGCGGGCGCCACCCGCATCGCGAATCGCATCCCGGCTGGAGGCGGTATCGCAGCGCACCGGGTCAGTGGATCTGACCAGAGCGCTGCAGTAGCGAGAGTGTAGCGAGCGCTCCGGGGAGGAGCGGGGACCCGGAGCGCTCAGCGTAACAGTACCCCCCCCCTTGGGTCTCCCCCTCTTCTTGGAGCCTGAGAACCTGAGGACCAGACTTTTGTCTAGGATATTGTCCTCAGGTTCCCAGGATCTCTCTTCAGGACCACAGCCCTCCCAATCGACCAAAAAAAAGGTTTTCCCTCTGACCTTCTTGGAGGCCAGTATCTCCTTTACGGAGAAGATGTCCGAAGAGCCGGAAACAGGAGTGGGAGAAACAAGTTTGGGAGAGAAACGGTTGATGATGAGTGGTTTAAGAAGAGAAACGTGAAAGGCATTAGGAATACGAAGAGAAGGATGAAGAAGAAGTTTGTAAGAGACAGGATTAATCTGGCACAAAATTTTGAAAGGACCAAGATAGCGTGGTCCCAATTTGTAGCTGGGAACACGGAAGCGGACATATTTAGCGGAGAGCCATACCTTGTCTCCGGGAGAAAAAATGGGGGGAGCTCTTCTTTTCTTATCAGCAAACTTCTTCATGCGTGATGAAGCCTGTAAGAGAGAATTTTGGGTCTCTTTCCATATGGTGGAAAGATCACGAGTTATTTCATCCACAGCGGGCAAACCAGAGGGCAAGGGAGTAGGGAGGGGGGGAAGAGGGTGACGGCCGTACACCACGAAAAATGGGGATTTGGAAGAAGATTCAGAGACTCTGAAGTTATACGAGAATTCGGCCCATGGTAGAAGATCTGCCAAGTCATCCTGGCGGGAGGAAACAAAATGCCGTAAATAATCACCCAGGACCTGGTTAATTCTTTCTACTTGCCCATTAGATTGAGGATGATAAGCAGAAGAAAAGTTTAATTTAATCTTGAGTTGTTTACAGAGAGCCCTCCAGAATTTTGACACGAATTGGACGCCTCTATCGATCTGCGTGGGAAACCCGTGAAGACGAAAAATGTGTACAAAAAATTGTTTTGCCAACTGAGGCGCTGAAGGAAGACCAGGAAGAGGAATAAAATGTGCCATTTTGGAAAATCGATCAACGACCACCCAAACAACAGTGTTGCCACGGGATGGGGGTAAGTCTGTAATAAAGTCCATACCAATCAGAGACCAAGGCTGTTCGGGGACAGGCAGAAGATGAAGAAGACCAGCGGGCTTCTGGCGAGGAGTCTTATCCCGGGCACAGACAGTGCAGGCCCGCACAAAATCAACAACATCCGTCTCCAGAGTCGGCCACCAATAGAAACGAGAGATGAGTTGCACGGATTTCTTGATGCCCGCATGGCCTGCGAGATGGGAGGAGTGACCCCATTTGAGGATTCCGAGGCGTTGGCGTGGAGAGATGAAGGTCTTCCCTGGAGGAGTTTGCCTGATGGAGGCTGGAGAAGTGGAGATCAGGCAGTCAGGAGGAATGATGTGTTGCGGAGAGAGCTCTACTTCCGAGGCATCCGAGGAACGAGAGAGAGCATCGGCCCTAATGTTCTTATCGGCAGGGCGAAAGTGAATTTCAAAATTAAACCGGGCAAAGAACAGAGACCACCTGGCCTGGCGAGGATTCAGCCGTTGGGTAGACTGGAGATAGGAGAGATTCTTGTGATCGGTGTAAATAATAACTGGGAATTTTGATCCCTCCAGCAGATGCCTCCATTCCTCAAGTGCTAATTTAATGGCCAGTAGCTCTCGATCCCCGATGGAGTAGTTCCTCTCCGCCGGAGAGAAGGTAGAGGCAGATATCCGCACAGGCACAGTAAGACGTGGAGAAGCGGAGTTGACATCAAGGACTGTCTCACCTTTGTGCGGAGTCAGCGTACGTCTTTCCAGGCGGGGAGGACGGATAGGACAGTCCTTCAGGAAGTGTTCGGTACCGGCACAGTACAGGCAGAGATTCTCCATGCGGCGTCGTGTCCTCTCTTGAGGTGTCAGGCGAGACCGGTCAACTTGCATGGCCTCCACGGCGGGAGGCACAGGAACGGATTGCAGGGGACCAGAGGAGAGAGGAGCCGGGGAGAAAAAACGCCTCGTGCGAACAAAGTCCATATCCTGGCGGAGCTCCTGACGCCTTTCGGAAAAACGCATGTCAATGCGAGTGGCTAGATGAATGAGTTCATGTAGGTTAGCAGGGATTTCTCGTGCGGCCAGAACATCTTTAATGTTGCTGGATAGGCCTTTTTTAAAGGTCGCGCAGAGGGCCTCATTATTCCAGGATAGTTCTGAAGCAAGAGTACGGAATTGTACGGCGTACTCGCCAACGGAAGAATTACCCTGGATCAGGTTCAGCAGGGCAGTCTCAGCAGAAGAGGCTCGGGCAGGTTCCTCAAAGACACTTCGAATTTCCGAGAAGAAGGAGTGTACAGAGGCAGTGACGGGGTCATTGCGGTCCCAGAGCGGTGTGGCCCATGACAGGGCTTTTCCAGACAGAAGGCTGACTACGAAAGCCACCTTAGACCTTTCAGTAGGAAACTGGTCCGACATCATCTCCAAGTGCAGGGAACATTGAGAAAGAAAGCCACGGCAAAATTTAGAGTCCCCATCAAATTTATCCGGCAAGGATAGTCGTAGGCCTAAAGCGGCCACTCGCTGCGGAGGAGGTGCAGGAGCTGGCGGAGGAGATGATTGCTGAAGCTGTGGTAGTAGCTGCTGTAGCATCACGGTCAGTTGAGACAGCTGGTGGCCTTGTTGCGCTATCTGTTGTGACTGCTGGGCGACCACCGTGGTGAGGTCGGCGACAACTGGCAGAGGAACTTCAGCGGGATCCATGGCCGGATCTACTGTCACGATGCCGGCTGGCAGGAGGTGGATCCTCTGTGCCAGAGAGGGATTGGCGTGGACCGTGCTAGTGGACCGGTTCTAAGTCACTACTGGTGTTCACCAGAGCCCGCCGCAAAGCGGGATGGTCTTGCTGCGGCGGTAGTGACCAGGTCGTATCCACTAGCAACGGCTCAACCTCTCTGACTGCTGAAGATAGGCGCGGTACAAGGGAGTAGACAGAAGCAAGGTCGGACGTAGCAGAAGGTCGGGGCAGGCAGCAAGGATCGTAGTCAGGGGCAACGGCAGGAGGTCTGGAACACAGGCTAGGAACACACAAGGAAACGCTTTCACTGGCACAATGGCAACAAGATCCGGCGAGGGAGTGCAGGGGAAGTGAGGTATACATAGGGAGTGCACAGGTGAACACACTAATTAGAACCACTGCGCCAATCAGCGGCGCAGTGGCCCTTTAAATCGCAGAGACCCGGCGCGCGCGCGCCCTAGGGAGCGGGCCCGCGCGCGCCGGGACAGGACCGATGGAGAGCGAGTCAGGTACGGGAGCCGGGGTGCGCATCGCGAGCGGGCGCCACCCGCATCGCGAATCGCATCCCGGCTGGAGGCGGTATCGCAGCGCACCGGGTCAGTGGATCTGACCGGAGCGCTGCAGTAGCGAGAGTGTAGCGAGCGCTCCGGGGAGGAGCGGGGACCCGGAGCGCTCGGCGTAACACTGCCTTCTATGTACAAGAATATAACTACTATAATACTGCTTCCTATATACAAGAAAATAACTACTATAATACTGCTCCTATATACAAGAATATAACTACTATAATACTGCTCCTATATACAAGAATATAACTACTATAATACTGCCTCCTATATACAAGAATATAGCTACTATAATACTGCCTCCTATATACAAGAATATAACTACCATAATACTGCTCCTATATACAAGAATATAACTACTATAATACTGCTCCTATATACAAGAATATAACTACTATAATACTGCCTTCTATGTACAAGAATATAACTACTATAATACTGCTTGCTATATACAAGAATATAACTACTATAATACTGCTCCTATATACAAGAATATAACTACTATAATACTGCTCCTATATACAAGAATATAACTACTATAATACTGCCTCCTATATACAAGAATATAGCTACTATAATACTGCCTCCTATATACAAGAATATAACTACCATAATACTGCTCCTATATACAAGAATATAACTACTATAATACTGCTACTATATACAAGAATATAATTACTATAATACTGCTCCTATATACAAGAATATAACTACTATAATACTGCCTCCTATATACAAGAATATAACTACTATAATACTGCTCCTATATACAAGAATATAACTACTATAATACTGCTGCTATATACAAGAATATAACTACTATAATACTGCTTCTATATGCAAGAATATAACTACTATAATACTGTGACGCCGAGCGCTCCGGGTCCCTGCTCCTCCCCGGAGCGCTCACGGCGTCTCTCTCTCTGCAGCGCCCCAGTCAGACCCGCTGACCGGGAGCGCTGCACTGACATTGCCGGCGGGGATGCGATTCGCATAGCGGGACGCGCCCGCTCGCGAATCGCATCCCAAGTCACTTACCCGTCCCGGTCCCCTGCTGTCATGTGCTGGCGCGCGCGGCTCCGCTCTCTAGGGCGCGCGCGCGCCAGCTCTCTAAGATTTAAAGGGCCAGTGCACCAATGATTGGTGCCTGGCCCAATCAGACTAATTAGCTTCCATCTGCTCCCTGGCTATAATACCTCACTTCCCCTGCACACCCTTGCCGGATCTTGTTGCCTTGTGCCAGTGAAAGCGTTTAGTGTTGTCCAAAGCCTGTGTTTCCAGATCTTCTGCCATCCACATTGACTACGAACCTTGCCGCCTGCCCCGACCTTCTGCTACGTCTGACCTTGCCTCTGCCTAGTCCTTCTGTCCCACGCCTTCTCAGCAGTCAGCGAGGTTGAGCCGTTGCCGGTGGATACGACCTGATTGCTACCGCCGCAGCAAGACCATCCCGCTTTGCAGCGGGCTCTGGTGAATACCAGTAGCATCTTAGAACCGGTCCACCGACACGGTCCACGCCAAACCCTCGCTGACACAGAGGATCCACATCCAGCTAGCCGAATTGTGACAAATACTGCCTCTCCTATGTACAAGAATATAACTGCTATAATAGTGTTGAGCGGCATAGGCCATATTCGAATTCGCGAATATTCGCGAATATATGGACGAATATTCGTCATATTCGCGAATATTCGTCATATTCGCGAATATTCGCATATTCATAATATTCTCATTTTATTTTCGCATATTCGAATATTCGCGTGTGCGAAAATTAACATATGCGAAAATTTGCATATACAAAATTAACATAAGAGAAAATGCGCATATGCGAAAAGTAGCATATGCACATGTTCGCATATGCGAAAACTTGCACACCAGTCTCACACAGTAGTATTAGAGCCTTCTTACACCACATAAGCTGGAAGCAGAGAGGGATGATCACTGTGATGTGTACTGTGAAAAAAAAAAATGAATATTCGTAATTTCGAATATATAGCGCTATATTCGCGAATATTCGCGAATATGCGATATTCGCGAATAAAATTCGAATTGCGAATATTCGCGAGCAACACTATGCTATAATACTGCCCCTATATACAAGAATATAACTACTATAATACTGCTCCTATATACAAGAATATAACTACTATAATACTGCCTCCTATGTACAAGAATATAACTACTATAACACTGCCTCCTATATACAAGAATATAACTACTATAATACTGCTCCTATGTACAAGGATATAACTACTATAATACTGTTCCTATGTACAAGAATATAACTACTATAATACTGCTCCTATACACAAGAATATAACTACTATAATACTGCTCCTATATACAAGAATATAACTACTATGATACTGCTCCTATATACAAGAATATAACTACTATAATACTGCTCCTATATACAAGAATATAACTACTATAATACTGCTCCTATATACAAGAATATAACTACTATAATACTGCCTCCTATATACAAGAATATAACTACTATAATACTGCCTCCTATATACAAGAATATAACTACTATAATACTGCTCCTATGTACAAGGATATAACTACTATAATACTGCTCCCTATATACAGGAATATAACTACTATAATACTGCTCCTATATACAAGAATATACCTACTATAATACTGCTCCTATATATACAAGAATATAACTACTATAATACTGCTCCTATATATACAAGAATATAACTACTATAATACTGCTCCTATGTACAAGGATATAACTACTATAATACTGCTCCCTATATACAGGAATATAACTACTATAATACTGCTCCTATATACAAGAATATACCTACTATAATACTGCTCCTATATATACAAGAATATACCTACTATAATACTGCTCCTATATATACAAGAATATACCTACTATAATACTGCTCCTATATATACAAGAATATAACTACTATAATACTGCTCCTATGTACAAGGATATAACTACTATAATACTGCTCCCTATATACAGGAATATAACTACTATAATACTGCCTCCTATATACAAGAATATACCTACTATAATACTGCTCCTATATACAAGAATATAACTACTATAATACTGCTCCTATATACAAGAATATAACTACTATAATACTGTTCCTATGTACAAGAATATAACTACTATAATACTGCCCGCTATATACAAGAATATGACTACTATAATACTGCTCCTATATACAAGAATATAACTACTATAATACTGCTCCTATATACAAGAATATAACTACTAGAATACTGCCCGCTATATACAAGAATATAACTACTATAATACTGCTCCTATATACAAGAATATAACTACTACAATACTTCTCCTATATACAAGAATATAACTACTATAATACTGCCCCTATATACAAGAATATAACTACTATAATACTGCTCCTATATACAAGAATATAACTACTATAATACTGCTCCTATATACAAGAATATAACTACTATAATGCTGCTGCTATATACAAGAATATAACTACTATAATTCTGCTCTTATGTACAAAAACATAACTGATATAATAGTGCAATGTTTCCCAGCCAGGGTGCCTCTAGCTGTTGCAAAACTACAACTCCCAGCATGCCCTGACAGCCAAAGGCTGTCAGGGAATGCTGGGAGTTGTAGTTTCGCAACAGCTGGAGGCACCCTGGTTGGAAAAGACTGGTCTACGGTATACACCCTGTAAGATCTTTATCTCCTGTTAATGAAGATCTGAACAGAGATGTCAGTCATATTTGCTTGTGCTCCAGCAGTCAGTTTTGGCGCGGGCACGCTGTTGGCAGCTGTAAGCAGCACTTACATGCTCTCTGGAAATGCAGCAGCTAAAATTAAGCAAATGTGTGATGTCCTCCCACGTCTGTTTGGATAAGTATTATAGGATCTTACAGTCAAGACATCATGCAGGAGATAACATGTTTGCGGAGAAAGAAATAAAAAGAGGATCATCGGCTCTCAGTGCGGTCATCAAATTGCTGCGTACGGGTCCAGCTTAGAAAATAAATTTTTGGGCCACCCAAAAAAAACGGAAAGGGGGGGGGGGGGGGTGTAGAGTAGATATTAATAGTGTCTCTGTCCCTGGAGGATCTGTCCTGTCCTGCACTATGCAGACAACCCATGGATGTAAATGGCCATGGTGTAATGCTTCTCTTCCCCTGTGGTGGCACTGTGGGGAATTTTAAAGGGGTATTCCAGGAAAAAACTTTTTTTTTTATATATCAACTGGCTCCAGAAAGATAAACAGATTTGTAAATTATTTCTATTAAAAAAATCTTAATCCTTTCAGTACTTATGAGCTTCTGAAGTTAAGGTTGTTCTTTTCTGTCTAAGTGCTCTCTGATGACACGTGTCTCGGGAACTGCCCACTTTAGAAGCAAATCCCCATAGTAAACCTCATCTAAACTGGGTGGTTCCCGAGACACGTGTCATCATAGCACTTAAGAAAAGAAAAACCTTAATTTCAGAAGCTCATAAGTACTGAAAGGATTAAGATTTTTTAAGAGAAGTCATTTACAAATCTGTTTAACTTTCTGGAGCCAGTTGATATATATTAAAAAACAAGTTTTCCTGGAATACCCCTTTAACACTTATTGTCAGGTTTCCCCCCCTGCTGGAGGAGACACTTTGTGATCAGTTAATTTTTAAAAGACCCTTTTAACCACCTGGGTCAAAGCTAATTTTGACTTGTCAGAACTGTACATCTTGGCAAAACATTAACCTTTCCAATAAACATCTTTTTATCTCCTTTTTATAGACATCATGGCTTATAAAAAAAAAAGACCACTAGGGGTCCCCATACCATCCAGAACATAATCCCTTCCAGCTGCAGCATCATCTTTGTCCCAGCTGAAGCACAGGCTGGGGACAATGTTCAGAAAGTGAGGGTGGGACTAGCACCCCTCTGTGCTCACTCCTCTCCTATCAGACTGCAGAAAGAAAACAGAGAGGAGGGCGTTACAGAGCAGCCTGCAGTGATTGGATGAAGAGACCAAGCACAGCACAGCAGTGAATGCAGTGAGTGAGTGATGTCGGGCTCAGCACTTGCCGCGGACACGGCCCTTTCAGAGCAGTGGATGCCAGAATGAGTGAGCAGCAGAACAGAGGGATTTGTGAGCCAAATAAAGACACTAGACACATAAAGACATGTAAAGAATCTGCACGACCTAGTGAGTAACATATAGAAGCATTATCTTTTTTCTGTGATATAACCGGTACGCTTTGAAGTATATATGAAAACCTCATTGTAACACATGTGACTGAATTTCCTTAGAGGAGTCCATTTAAATAGCATACAGATGTTGTAGATTAACCTCATCGTTCTTGTACATAATGTATATAGCGAAGCATAGAGAAATAACTCAGACAGAGCCATTGTGCTTTAGCGTTCTGTGTGCTGTCCACTGCCTTTATTTCAAATCGTTCAAGCTTATATCACCTTTGTCATTAATATAAGTTCCCACCCCCTGCTAGGGGGAAAGGCATGCCACTCCTCAGTTTTTTCCCGGGCTCTCTTTGTTCAAAATCTTCAGACGATGGGAGGGGTGATATGAGAGGGAGCAGATAGGGGAGGAGTTTACAAATAACAGGAATGTGGAGTATTCACCCTAAATGGGCATTTTACATATACAGTATATAAGATTTATATATACACACATATAAATCTATATAAATCTATCACAGTCCCCCCTAAAATGACCAATTTTCCCTTTCCCTAATTTCCATCATCCTAACTCATCTGCCCCAATGTGTTTTCTCGAACGTTTCACTGTACTTTAGACGACCCATGGTTTATCCATGGACCCCCTTAGCCTCAGACTTTACACATATGCAGTCAGATGCTGTCCCTATGGGTCACTGGTGTTATAGATGGCATTGAAGCTCTGTAATGGGGTATAGGCTTCATCTGTAATCTCAAATTCCACATTTGTCATCACTGGCGTGGTATTCTTGTCGGTCGTCTCACACTTCTTCTTTAGGCAAAACACAACACACAACAAAGCAAGATTATTAGAATTATGAGTATGATTATTTTACCGGTTCTATATTGGCTGAGATATACCTGCAACAAGTCTCCCAAACATCTTGTATACCCCCCTTTTTCCTTTTACACCATACATCATATCTAATGCCGTACCATTTTGGAATATTATAGCGGATGTGACTCTTAGTTGTTCGGTCTAACCTTGAAGAGTATTTGCAAAGAAATGTATTAATCTTAGTTGGTTATAATAGATATAATTAATTTTACTCATGGAAATCTGGGATATTATTGACTCAACTCCGTCTTTTTATTTGATTTCTAGTTATAAAACTCATCTGGGGCCCCCCCCCTGGGACTCCTTTAACATCAATATACACAAAGGGATCAAAACTCCCAGCAGGGGCTGTACGTTTTCCTCTAAAGTGTGGTGTAGATTTCTTTGTAGGTTCGGTAATGGAAGTGTGTATAGGCAGACGTGTCTTCACTAATGTGTATTCCCCAGTTTAATTCCTTTCTAATTTAACTCTAAACTTCATATCCCCAAGTATCCCATACTTTACGATAGTTACCATTTACTCATCCCGCTAGCTAGGTCTATCCTTTCTATCTTACACCAAGTATTCCTTTCCTTTATAACGTTATTACTCATTGAAATACTTGTTGCACACCGTTATTTGTACATGTTCACTTACTATTTCTCCTCATACAACGTCACATCCTAACAATCCGTTGTGATTATCTTTCCCTTTGGAACAACCATGGTTATGCACAGACATAGATTTAACAGTTATCAGAGATACATCTATACGGGATCATCATATGCAATCTTCTCTTTCCTCACTTATTTCCTGCATAGGTTTTGAAGAAATGGGTGACAATTACAGAATCTGAACTAGGTACAGTTTCACAAAAGGTTCTTAATTGTATTCTTTACTGTATCTATGGTTAGGGAGCAGTACAATTAGACAAGGAGATACTGATATTGACCTACCCCAGGCAGTTAGATGAAGTCTACTCATATTCTCTGAAACAGGTAAGATGTTTTTACCTAGGTAATATGTCAGATGTAAATGATGACATCTGTACAAACCTACTTTCTGCATTGTTGAATCCTGAGGCGAAACAATGTACTGACATTACTATGCACATAGCTCCCCTCTGCTTAGTGTATGGGGTCATATATGTTACCATGCGGTAAAAGACTGCTTGCACATACATTTTCTTACCAACTCTTTCCGGATGCCGTCTTTGCCCTGTACTACCTCTTTCTTCTTCCATTGGTCTCTCTCAGCATGCATAGCTGGTTCCTGCAAGAGACCTAACCACAAAATTCCACATTGCCCATCCACCTGTACGCTTTGTACCATCATTGTGGGGGAACAGGAGCGCTGCAGCCTTGGCAGCCTCCTTCACCATTCAATCCCCTTGGCTTCAGGGGCTGTTTCCTTCATGTGTCTCCGATCTTTATGATGGCCACTTTCTCTGGCAGTTCTCGGACTTTGAACACTTGAATTACAAATTTACAGATTGGTTCGCTCAAGGATTCAACAACACTCTAACGTCAATAGGCCCATACTTGTGGGCGGTAATTAAAGTGTACCCGTACTCATTGTGTCATACCTTCAGATATCTTACACATCTCAGTGAATACCTTCAACTCTACTTCTCTGAACCACCAGCTCAGATCGAGTGGTTTATTACAGTAGAACTTCATTCTGCGTGTGGTCACCATATATCCTGTCTTATGTATTACATCTTTACATTACTTAGAACAAACTTACATTTATGACTCAGCATTAACCATGCATTCTCCGATATCCTATCATGGCTCTTGAATATTTTATTTATTTAATTATTATTTTATTTTTATTTTATTTTATTTTTTTCATTTAATTTTTTTATTACATTTTTTTTGTTATTTATTTATTTATTTTTAATCTTATAAGTTCAAGACAATCAGCATCTTCATATTACGCTAAATATCATTATGAAGTTATCCACTTAAAATTGATGTTGTTCAAATAAATACAATGTAGAATGTATAGGTATATCACGTTGTCTATGCAGGTACTATAACACATCCAAGTTTAAACATTAGATTTGTAGTTCCTTCAATTTAATTTGACTGTGTTTCCTTAGACCAAGGCTGTTCTGTCAATCTTCCTATAAGCCCCGCCTTTCTCCTCCCACTCCTCTATGTCACTGGTCACCACCCCTTTGAGTCTGGCTTTTTGTCTTTCTTTAATTTGTTCATTCCTCAAAAATTCTTGACCAATCAGTGCCTACATGGAGACATACCACACACATGTAACAATACCAACATTTACAAATACTCAACATACAACACACACAGACAGGGCCCACATTCTTACCAAAAACAAAAAGTAAAAGAATAAAAAATATATACAGAGCTCTTTCAAAAATTGGGAAAAAATCATCTTCAATGCGCATTATTTATAATCAATAAACCATTAGCTGATTTTAAATGCTTAAAGTAATATTCATTAATTAAACAGTGATCACTTTTTCATTTATTTTATGTTTTATTTTATTCTCCTTGGCCAAACTTCTCTCGTTACTCCTATAATATAATCAGACAGTTAATTGCATTTCCTTATAAATTTCTTTTTTTTTTTATCCATCTTGCATTCCTGCGAAAACAAACTTATTAAGAGATTAATAAAATATCATCAAGTAGTTTCAATATGACATAATCATGTACATACACAGTTTCACCTAAATCCATTCACTGGTCATACTGTGTATTTCTAATTTATCATATATGTTTCATTTGACTAGGTGTGTTAAAAATGGCTGCTGGGGAGTGGAGGTGAGAACTAATTGTATGAATTAAAATGGCTGCTGGGGGAGGAACTTCACTTTTGGGAGTGTAACATTGCTGCCCCCCATAGGAGTGAACACGTGGCAGAGACTAGCAGCCTCATGGAAAGAGAGAGAGAGGGAAAGGAAGAAAGAGAAAGAAACATGGAAAATCTGGGTTATGATCTTAAGGTGTCACTCCATAAGGGATTCTTAGCTCCATAATAATAATAATATTATACAGACCAATTTTCACAGTCCCTCCCCCCTGCTTACTACAACTCTTAATTGAAGATATGATAATTCTCACCATCCTGTCACCAGTTTATAAACAAATGTATGTCTGTACGTCGGTGTTAACTTCAATACCCAAATATTTGCACCATATTTTCAACCAACACCTTATGCCTATCTATTCGCCTCACATTCTTTTGTCTATCTATATCCATTCAGATGGTTACATTATAACTAAGTCACATTACAATTGTTCTCAAGAATCACGCTGTTATATATAACTGTGTATTACACTGCTATATATATAAACCTTCTTATTCTATCAACCATCAATATATTTCAAACTTGCAACTGCCTTAATATCTATAATTTATCAATTCCATTTTGAACTCACCACATGCTTTCAATCAAAACTCCATTTTCTTTCTTTACAATTCTGTGTAATTCCCTTCCCCCACTTCCTCTCCATATGCAATTCTATCAATGGGATCAGATTACTTCTGCACATTCCAAAGCCCTCCTTGCAGCCACAGCCCCCTCCATCTCCCAAAAACCAGAAACCAGGGTGTCCCCAGCTGTTGCCAACTAAAGCCCTCTCAAAAAAACCCTTACTTTTAGGAGATATCTTTAAAACACTAATACATTAGCTCTAGTATTAGAAGGAAAGTTATTTCCCCCTCTTCGTCTGAATTAGCTAATTTCCATGGACACATTAAGACAAAACAAGACAAGACACATATCAATCAGTTATAATGGGACAAGTTCCAGAAGTCTGCTATTGCGGGGAAAAAAAATCCATTGTACCCCCAGTCCTAGACAAGCTCTAATTATGGTGTTATACCAGGCGACCAGCACCATATCCGTCCTAGATCACTTATCTATGTCTTTCTCTGTTAGGTCACATGCAAGTCAGCTAGATCAGCATGACAAAAGGGGAGACATGGCTACTTTTGGCTAGGTACAAGTATGTCCTACCGTACGCCTGGAGTTGATCAAATCCCATCTGCGTCCGTCTTTGTTCAATCCATCTGGTCTGCGTACTGCGACCTGCACATGAGGCCTATAATCCAGACCCACGTTGGGCGCCATTTGTTGTAGATTAACCTCATCGTTCTTGTACATAATGTATATACCGAAGCATAGAAAAATAACTCAGACAGAGCCATTATGCTTTAGCGTTCTGTGTGCTGTCCACTGCCTTTATTTCAAATCGTTCAAGCTTATATCACCTTTGTCATTAACATAACTTCTCACCCCCTGCTAGGGGGAAAGGCATGCCACTCCTCAGTTTTTTTCCCGGGCTCTCTTTGTTCAAAATCTTCAGACGATGGGAGGGGAGATATGAGAGAGAGCAGATAGGGGAGGAGTGGACAAATAACAGGAATGTGGAGTCTTCACCCTAAATGGGCATTTTACATATACAGTATATCAGATTTATATATACACACATATAAATCTATATAAATCTATCACACAGACAGGGGTTGTTCCATTGAGTCATTCTATCCCCTTGAGAATCAGGCCAATTTTCCCATAAGGACATGGACAATTTTTGCTGATATCTATTTAAAGGGGTACTCCACCCCTAGACATCTTATCCCCTATCCAAAGTGTAAGGGGTAAGATGTCTGATTGCCGCAGTCCCGATGCTGGCCCCCCGCGATATTCCCGCAGCACCCGTCGTTCTAAACAAATGCTTGGTTCCTGTGGCGGTGGTTGTGCCATCACGGCCAAGCCCCCTCGTGGCAGGGCATGGTGTAATGGCACGAGGGGGCATGGCGTGATGGCACGATCATGGCTTCCGGCTCCAAGCGTTCTAAGCAAAATGTTCGGGACGCTTGAGCAACAACATGCCCCTTTAAGTACACATCAATAACAATAACATCATTATAAAACTTTGCCTATCTAGGGGTGATGTTTTGGGTTAAAAACCATGTTAGCATTTTTTTTAAACTTTCTTGACCCATTTAGTAAATGTAAATAATTTTTAATCAATTGTCAGGGCCGATCTCTGTGATTTGCTTCTCATGAATCTTTGGAGAAATATTTATACTGATTTTGGCGTCTTATAGTAGATGTAGCTGATTCCCGGTATCAGGAAAACTTATTGCCTAATTATTTTGGTTCTCCGCGGCCTCAGTAATCAGACAATAGCCTCATGTCTCATTGTACGTCTCTGATTTGGTTCAGCGCCAATAATAAGAAAGAACTTTTCTTTGATACATAATTATAGAACCTTGTCATTGTGTACCCAGTGGCGATAAAAATAACACCGGCCGCCAGATGTGTCTACCCTACTGTCTGGTAATGATAACGAAGGAAAAACTGTGGATCCTGTAATATGAAATAGTTTTTAAACAAATGTATTACCATTCATCTGTCCACAGGTGCCCCCTGGCCAAGTAAGATGCATGGGTCAGTGGTAAAGTAAGATGCATGGGTCAGTGGTCAAGTAAGATGCATGGGTCAGTGGTAAAGTAAGATGCATGGGTCAGTGGTAAAGTAAGATGCATGGGTCAGTGGTAAAGTAAGATGCATGGGTCAGTGGTAAAGTAAGATGCATGGATCACCCATGCATCTTACTTTACCACTGACCCATGCATCTTACTTTACCACTGACCCATGCATCTTACTTTATCACTGACCCATGCATCTTACTTTACCACTGACCCATGCATCTTACTTTATCACTGACCCATGCATCTTACTTGACAACTGACCCATGCACCATGCTTGACCACGGACCTATGCACAATATTTGGTCAAGTATGGCGCATGGGTCAGTGATCAAGTAAAATGCATGGGTCAGTGGTCAAGTATGGTGCATGGGTCAGTGGTCAAGTATACAATTTGCCACTCTATTCCTAGTCAATAGGACTGATAGAAACAATCAACAGCTGCACTCAACTAGCTCTCACAGTCCTATAGACTTCTTGACTTTAAATCCATTCAAACCCCTTCTCACTGCATGACCACATTTCTAGTGAATAGTGGGGATACTTGTTACAGGACCTTCCCGCTCAGGTAATCCCTGGTTAAGACGAGACACCACTGCGGCCAGTGATTGGCTGAGCTGGCAGGTCCTGAACCTGCAGGTTGTCTCAGAAGCAGGAAGAAGAGAAAGGAAAAGACTTGGAGGAGCATAACAGGACCTATGGGGTAATGGGACTAGGTAAGTATAATAATTATAGTATTTTCCCTCCACCCCAGCATCATATTAGTTAAAAACAAAACACTGAATTACTCCTTTAAAGAACTTGTCTACTTTGTCAAAGATACTCATGGCCATGCAGGTGTACCGGCAAGTGATTTACACTGCCCCATTAGACAGCAATCAGTCTTCCTGAAGAAACAAATAATGAAAAAACACGTAAGAGAAGGTCTATGTAACTTGGACACTAGTGTTTATCAGGGATAGCCAGGAGAGGGATAGGTTGCTGGTCATGTAGGACCAACCAGGGCTTAGCATTTTGTTTTGGAGCTTAGGGTAAAGTTTTAGTGTCATTTTTTCATATACTTTCCTGCTGCTCTGTAGAGTAAACTTGTGTTCTGGATATATGCCTATTAAAACTTGCTATCTTGGTGGTTATCAAGAAAAGGGATAAGATGTCTGATCACAGCGGGTCCCGCCGCAGGGGACACCTGCGATCTCCGGCCCAGCAATGGCGGCGTCCGGAGCACAGAAGCTTGGAGCTTCCATGTTCGTGACGCCAAGCCCCATCCATTCATGTGTATGGGAGGGGGCGTGATGGCTTGTTTCTAGCCAACACACCTCCTCTCATAGACATCAATGAAGGGGGCATGGCGGCTGTAGTCACCAGTCATCCGACACAGAGCAGAGTTCACTCCGTGCCCCGGATTACTCAAGTGCCGTAGCAGAGATTACTCAAGTACAGCAGCGTGATCCCAGCTATTAGACATCTTATCCCCTATGCATTGGACAGGGGATAAGATGTTTTCCGGTGGAGTACCCCTTTAATTCTCCCCCATCTGAAAATTTTTCGAGAGAGAGGGCTTGCTATGTATCAGTCTGGGGTCCAGGCTGTTTAGCTCACAGAGCATTGTCTAGACTGGATACAATTGTATCACTTCTCAGCTGAGAGCAGGACTAGCTATGTACAATGTATCAGTCTGAAGTTCAGGCTGTTTAGCTCACAGAGCATTGTCTAGACTGGATACAATTGTATCACTTCTCAGCTGAGAGCAGGACTAGCTATGTACAATGTATCAGTCTGGAGTCCAGGCTGTTTAGCTCACAGAGCATTGTCTAGACTGGATACGATTGTCTCCACTTCTCAGCTGAGAGCAGGACTAGCTATGTACAATGTATCAGTCTGGAGTCCAGGGTGTTTATCTCACAGAGCATTGTCCAGACTGGATACGATTGTATATGGGGGTTTAAGAGCCAGGATTTGTATCTCCAATTCTGACCATTACCTATAGAGGTAAAACAAAGACATTCAAAGGTGCAAAAGTGTTACTCAACAGGACTTTTGGCTCATGATAACAATAGGTGCTACACTTTTATGTGTTTGTACCTTGTGTCAGAACTTTTCCCCGCAGTCTGATGTGTATGGTTCTCATTATTTATGCTGCTTCATCTCCGGGACACAAATACAGGAGGACATTCGCTTTTTTAGAATCCATTAGAAGAAACATTAATCTGTGACGTTCTGACATTCTGCAGCTTTACACACACAGCGAGCGCGGCGGGGAACTTTATTTTACATTTCGTGCGGAAACATGCTGTTCTCTCTCTCAATCAAAAAGCAACCTAATAGCGATGAGGAGACGCGCAGGGTAAATCCGGCAATTTATATTCTTTTTGTGACAATTAAACCCCGAAGTTTGAAGTTTAGGATGTAAAATGTACAAATTCTTGCCTGTTTGAAGCCTTAAAAGAGTGGTCTTTAAACCGTGGCCCTCCAGCTGTTGCAAAAGTACAACTCCCAGCATGCCCGGACTTCAATGATCCATCCTAAATACCAACCCTAAACTTGGCGACGGTCCCACAACTTGCTAATGAATGGGCATCTGGGAAGGTCAGACAAGTCCAGAAAGTAACACATGGCCAAAGTAGGAGCCAAATGAGAAGATTAAGGGTTAACCAGGGACAGGCTGGAGAGTCAAAACTGAAAGGGAAGCGCAGTACAAAAAAAGGCAAGGGCCGCTGATTTATTGGTTCTCTCTTTTTTTCTTTATTTATTTATTTTTATAAATTCCTGGTAAGGAACAGTGCAGATCAGATCTCACCCCAACCACTGTCCTTACCAACTTCAATGATCCGTCTGAAACACCGATCCAGTCCAAAACTCGCTAGGTGCATGGGGCATCTGGGAAGGTCAGACAGGTCAGTTAAGCGACACATGACCAAAGTAGGAGACTAAGGGTTAATCAAGGTCCGGCCAGAGAGTCAAAAATGAGAGGGTAGCACAGTACAAAGAAGGGTCAAAATAGGATATCAGGGTCAATTCCAAGTCAGCATTCAGAAGAGTAGTCAAACAACAGGTAGAAGGTCAGGAGAACAGGAACACAGGCAGGATATAGGGAATAAGAACGCTCATGAGTGGATGGAAGCACGATCATGGGCGTCTCAGTATAGTACACACCACATGCAGCAAGGTATCAGCCCCAGTGCTGCGGCTGATTGGCCCGGCACTCCTATCTCCTGATCGGCTAGGCCTGCTGTGTGACACAGTGATGCCAAGCAGGACTGGTCACCAGGGACGAATAGGGATACGGCCAGGGCACCTGGAGGAGATCCAAAGTGGCATTGGCCCAGGGCAAGATAAGTTTCACATATAGTATTTTTAGCCAAAACCTGAAGTGGGTCCAAAACACAGGAAAAGGTGCAAATAGTTTAATTGCTATAAGGTATAACAAATGGCAATAGGGGGTAATATAGGGTGATCGGGTACAAAAGAAGGTGATAAGGGTTATATTCAATTATAGGGTATAACAGAGGGTGATAGGGGGTAATATAGTGTGATAGGGTATAACAGAGGGTGATAGGGGGTAATATAGTGTGATAGGGTATAACAGAAGGTGATAGGGGGTAATATAGTGTGATAGGGTATAACAGAAGGTGATAGGGGGTAATATAGTGTGATAGGGTATAACAGAAGGTGATAGGGGGTAATATAGTGTGATAGGGTATAACAGAAGGTGATAGGGGGTAATATAGTGTGATAGGGTATAACAGAGGGTGATAGGGGGTAATATAGTGTGATAGGGTATAACAGAAGGTGATAGGGGGTAATATAGTGTGATAGGGTATAACAGAGGGTGATAGGGGGTAATATAGTGTGATAGGGTATAACAGAGGGTTATGGGGGTAATATAATGTGATAGGGTATAACAGAGGGTGATGGGGGTAATATAGTGTGATAGGGTATAACAGAAGGTGATAGGGGGTAATATAGTGTGATAGGGTATAACAGAAGGTGATAGGGGGTAATATAGTGTGATAGGGTATAACAGAGGGTGATAGGGGGTAATATAGTGTGATAGGGTATAACAGAAGGTGATAGGGGGTAATATAGTGTGATAGGGTATAACAGAGGGTTATGGGGGTAATATAATGTGATAGGGTATAACAGAGGGTGATGGGGGTAATATAGTGTGATAGGGTATAACAGAAGGTGATAGGGGGTAATATATTGTGATAGGGTATAACAGAGGGTGATAGGGGGTAATATACTGTGATAGGGTATAACAGAAGGTGATAGGGGGTAATATACTGTGATAGGGTATAACAGAGGGTGATGGGGGTAATATACTGTGATAGGGTATAACAGAAGGTGATAGGGGGTAATATAGTGTGATAGGGTATAACAGAAGGTGATAGGGGGTAATATAGTGTGATAGGGTATAACAGAGGGTGATAGGGGGTAATATAGTGTGATAGGGTATAACAGAGGGTGATAGGGGTAATATAGTGTGATAGGGTATAACAGAGGGTGATAGGGGTAATATAGTGTGATAGGGTATAACAGAAGGTGATAGGGGGTAATATAGTGTGATAGGGTATAACAGAAGGTGATAGGGGTATTATAGAGTGATAGGGTATAACAGAAGGTGATAGGGGGTAATATAGTGTGATAGGGTATAACAGAGGGTGATTGGGGTAATATAGTGTGATAGGGTATAACAGAGGGTGATAGGGGGTAATATAGTGTGATAGGGTATAACAGAGGGTGATGGGGGTAATATAGTGTGATAGGGTATAACAGAAGGTGATAGGGGGCAATATAGTGTGATAGGGTATAACAGAAGGTGATAGGGGGTAATATAGTGTGATAGGGTATAACAAGTTGATAGGGGGTAATATAGAGTGATAGGGTATAACAGAGGGTTATGGGGGTAATATAGTGTGATAGGGTATAACAGAGGGTGATAGGGGGTAATATAGTGTGATAGGGTATAACAGAAGGTGATAGGGGGTAATATAGTGTGATAGGGTATAACAGAAGGTGATAGGGGGTAATATAGTGTGATAGGGTATAACAAGGTGATAGGGGGTAATATAGTGTGATAGGGTATAACAGAGGGTGATGGGGGTAATATACTGTGATAGGGTATAACAGAGAGTGATAGGGGGTAATATAGTGTGATAGGGTATAACAGAAGGTGATAGGGGGTAATATAGTGTGATAGGGTATAACAGAAGGTGATAGGGGGTAATATAGTGTGATAGGGTATAACAGAAGGTGATAGGGGTATTATAGAGTGATAGGGTATAACAGAAGGTGATAGGGGGTAATATAGTGTGATAGGGTATAACAGAGGGTGATAGGGGGTAATATAGTGTGATAGGGTATAACAGAGGGTGATAGGGGGTAATATAGTGTGATAGGGTATAACAGAAGGTGATAGGGGGTAATATAGTGTGATAGGGTATAACAGAGGGTGATAGGGGGTAATATAGTGTGATAGGGTATAACAGAGGGTGATAGGGGGTAATATAGTGTGATAGGGTATAACAGAGGGTGATAGGGGGTAATATAGTGTGATAGGGTATAACAGAGGGTGATAGGGGGTAATATAGTGTGATAGGGTATAACAGAAGGTGATAGGGGGTAATATAGTGTGATAGGGTATAACAGAGGGTGATTGGGGTAATATAGTGTGATAGGGTATAACAGAGGGTGATAGGGGGTAATATAGTGTGATAGGGTATAACAGAGGGTGATAGGGGGTAATATAGTGTGATAGGGTATAACAGAGGGTGATAGGGGGTAATATAGTGTGATAGGGTATAACAGAGGGTGATAGGGGTAATATAGTGTGATAGGGTATAACAGAAGGTGATAGGGGGTAATATAGAGTGATAGGGTATAACAGAAGGTAATAGGTGTAACATTGGGTCATAGACTATAACAGAGGGCGATAAGGTATAAGAAAGGGTGATAGAGGTAATATAGGGTGATCGGGTATAAAGGAGGGTATAACGAGAAAGAATCATATGATATTTGACAACAAATTTATTGCACCGGATAATGTTTATCTTTTGTTGTTTTTCCTTTTACTTTATTATTCCTTTGGTTTATGTTTATTTACCAGTTGCTCGCTATGAAGTAATAGTGGCAATATATGTAATGTTTTGTTTGAAAATTTTCAATAAACATTATTTGAAAATAAAATAAAGGAGGGTAATAGGGGGTAATATAGGGTGGTATGGTATGACAGAAGGTGATTTAGGGGAAAAATTGGGAGACAGAGACAGATTATTACAGAGGGTGATATGGTATAACAGAAAGTTATAGGAGGTAACATAGTGTGATAGGGTATAACATAAGTGTGATAGCCTGGGGGAGTTTGGTATGGGGGGTGTAGCTGTGCGGTGACTAAAGGGTGCTTGTTAACCCTTGCTATTCATGACGCAAGGGTGAGGGCTCCTCAGTAATGCTTGTCCTACCGCCACCCTTCCCAAGAGCGATAGGGAGGTAGATAATAATGGAATGTCCACAACCCGAGAGTTTTCTGAAACAGTTGTAACTTTTACTGAAGGTTTTATGCAAGCTTCATAAACGGAACAGTCTCTATGCATACAACTGCGTTCTTGGAGATTGACAAAGGTTGGGACTTTAGCTATTTAGAGTCTTTAAGGTATTATGCGCTGTTCCACTTGATTTAGGGGATTTAGTTGCGGTCCAGTAGTCACGCTAGCTTTAGCGAGGAGTAATTTAGAACTTACGGTTTTGTTCAGCTGAGGCCGGTAGGTTTTTCAGGCCTAGCGTGTCTTTGCAAGTTGCGCAGATCTGTCCTGCTAGTCCGGCACCCGCGAGAGCAGCAACCCAAGAGAGCGATAATTGGCTACAGCACCCTTATATGGGCAGGGGCTGGACTAGTGCTAAAAATGGTCCAATACTTGTGTCAATCACCATTATAAAGGATTATGGGCAACATGTAACCCAAGGACCTCCAAAGGTCCTCTAACATACCATAGAGGATATTAACATGATCACATGACCAAAGATCCTGAGACGCTAAACAAGGTAAGTACTATACATTATATTAAATATATATTATTACTAAATATATACATTTATGAGTATTGTAGAATTAGAGTAGAGAAGAGGTGACTAGGGGCTGTCCCACCTGGGGGACCCTACCTGAGCGTAGTTACTCTGACTTTGGGGACCACCACACTAGGTACGGTATGCAATACGGTACCGGGACACTACATAAGGTGAGAGCAGGTTACATAGGATGATAGGGTATAACAGATGGTGATAGGGGGTAACATCGGGTGGTAGAATATTACAGTGGGTGATGAGGTATAACAGAGGGGGATAGGCATAACATATGGTAATCTATGGTAATAGGGTATAACAGAGGGTGATAGGGAATTCCTCCGTGAAAATCCTTTGTGCCCACCAGATTGAGACGCAAGGTCTTGAAATGGGTCATTCTTCTTTAACAGCAGGACATCCTGGAATACGCAAGACCCTACATCTTATTTCCCGGCACTACTGGTGGCCCCATCTTGAACGTGATGTTTCTGATTTTGTTCGGTCCTGTATAACTTGTGCCCGTGACAAAACTCCTTGGCAAAGACCTGCAGGCCTCTTACAGCCTCTACCCATTCCAGAGACTCCCTGGTCCCATATCGCCATGGATTTCATCACCGATCTGCCAGCTTCTCATAATAACACCGTCATCTGGGTCGTGGTAGATCGGTTTTCCAAGATGGCTTACTTCATTCCTCTACCAGGTCTTCCTTCTGCTCCACAGCTGGCGAAGTACTTCTTGTTGCATGTCTTTCGTTTACATGGTCTTCCACAGCATATCGTTTCGGATCGAGGTGTGCAGTTTGTTTCTAAGTTCTGGCGAGCCCTTTGTAACTGTCTGGACATCAATCTGGACTTCTCCTCGGCCTACCACCCTCAGTCCAACGGTCAGGTGGAAAAGGTCAATCAAATCCTTGAGACTTATCTTCGGCATTTTGTTTCAGCTCGCCAAGATGATTGGGTCGACCTTCTCCCCTGGGCTGAATTCTCATATAATCTTAAGGATTCCGAGTCCACGAGGTCGTCTCCCTTTTTTGTTGTCTACGGACTCCATCTCCGTCCTCCTCTTCCTCTCCCAGTCTCCTCCGGTGTGCCTGCTGTTGATGAGCTGGTTCGTGACTTCTCCACCATCTGGTAACAGACCCGACAATCATTGTCCTAGGCTTCTTCACGCATGAAGGCGCAAGCGGATAAAGGTAGAAGACCTCCTCCTTCCTTCTCTCCTGGTGACATGGTGTGGCTTTCATCCAAATACATCCGCTTCAAGATCCCTTGTTACAAGCTCGGTCCCCGCTACCTTGGTCCCTTTCAGATTCTACAAAAGATCAATCCTGTCTCCTACAAACTCTGTCTACCTGCTACGTTACGTATTCCCAATTCCTTCCACGTCTCTCTCCTCAAGCTTCTTGTTGTAAACCGGTTTTCTCAGAAGAATCCTCTCCCAACACCTGTCTCCGGCTCCTCAGATGTCTACAAAGTTAAACAGATCCTTTCTGCAAAAACTGTGAGAGATAAACATTTTTTTTTGGTCGACTGGGAGGTTTACGGTCCTGAGGAGAGATCTTGGGAACCTGAGGAGAATATCCTGTACCGTGACCTTCTCAGGAGTTTCCTCTCTCGTAAAAGGAGGGGGAGACCAAAGGGGGGGTACTGTTATGCTATGCGCTCCTGCCTCACACGCTGGCCGTGAGCGCATGGTCCCCTTAACTTCTGCTGCCGATGGGGTTGGGACTCACATTGCGGGATGCACCCGCCTGCGACCCCCAGTCCGTCACTCTCCCGGTGTTTCCCCTGCCTCTGCTTCCGCCTCTCTGCTCCGGCGTGAGTGTCCCCGTCCCTTAGGGCATGCGCGCGCTGGAGCTTTTAGATTTAAAGGGCCAGTACGCTCATTAGTGTAACCACCTGTGTCTTGTTGATAAATTCCTCCACCCTCCTCAGTTCTATGCCGGATCTTTGTTGCCTTTTGCCCTAGAGAAAGCGTTCCTTTGTATTGCCTTGCCATGTACCAGATCTCCTGCTCTTGTGACCTTGACCTTGCTTCTCTGCCGCCTGCCTACTGAACTTCTGCTACGTCCCGACTACGCTACTGTGCCGCCTGCCCTGACCTACAGCTATCCTGACTACGAGTTGTCTCATCCCTTCTGTGCTTCGCATCTCCTCAGCCGCCTGTGTGGTCGAGCCGTTGCCAGGGGTTACAACCTGGGTGTCGTCTGCAGCAGCAAGCCCATCTTGCTTTGCGGCGGGCTCTGGTGAAGACCAGCGGCACATTAGACTCCGTTCCCTGTCACGGTCTGAGTCATCTGCCACACAGGTCCAGCGGATCCACATCCACCGGAGTTCCTGTCTTCAGAAACATGAGTGTTACAGTGACATAGTGTAAGAGAATATAACAGGGGATAATAAAGGTGATAGGAGGTAACAAAGTATAACAGAGGGCGGCAGGAAGTGATGGAGTATAATAGAGGATGATGGAGGTAACATAGGGTATAATAGAGGGTCATAGGGGGTAACAGAGCGATAGAATATAACGGAGGGTAATAGGTTATTCCAGTGGATAATAGGGGATAACAGAGTCTCCTGTGGTGTCCCGGTACAGGACATGTGCTGTCCCCTTTGTCTGGAGTCCCCTCAGCCAGACTCCCTCCATGCTAATGAGCTCTCCTGAAGGGCTAACCCCTAGTAATATTGTAATATTTAATGTATATATTTATATATCTAATTAAACTAGGAACCTCTGTATAGGACCTTAGAGGTCACGTGCCTTTGATTTATGTTATGCTATGGTTTAACCCCTTAAGGACAATGGACGTACTCCTACGCCCCCGTTTCCGAGTCCTTAAGGACCGAGGACGTAGGAGTACGTCCTGTCCTTTCCCGGCCCCCTGCCGCTAGCCGGAGGGGAGCCGGTGCCCGATGCCTGCTGAAATCGTTCAGCAGGCATCGCGGCATATCGCCCAGGGGGGTCATTATGCCCCCCCATGTCGGCGATGGCCGCAGATCGCTGGACAATTCAGTCCAGCGATCTGCGGCGATTCCGGGTCAATCGGGTCTCCAGTGACCCGGTGACCCGGAATTACTGGCTGATCGGGGCCGTCAGAGATGGCCCCGAACAGCCAGAGCCTGCAGGGGTGAGGTGGCACTGGTGCCACCTCACGATCGCCCTGATTCGTCGGCCGGATTACCGGCCGACCAATCAGGGCGCCTGCTGCGGGTGTCACTCCCGCACCCGCTCCGCCCCTCTTCCAGAGGACGTGAGCAGGTGCGGGACGTGCACCCCGGGTGCTGGGGACCCCGATCCCCGGCGTTAATGTTGGGATCGGGGCCCCAGGAGCGACGACGGCGGCGGCAGCGGGACTGACCTGTGCGGCGATCAAGCAGCAGCAGGAGGTGAGTGACAGCCTCCTGCTGTTGCTTAGCAACAGCTCCCAGCATGCAAAAAGGGCATGCTGGGAGCTGTAGTTATGCAACAGGAGGAGGCAGACCACCACAACTCCCAGCATGCACTTATGGGCATGCTGGGACTTATGGTTTTGCAACAGCTGGAGGCACATTCTTTCTATGGAAAAATGTACCTTCAGCTGTTGTGTAACTACAACTCCCAGCTTGCACAAACAGCTTAAGTGCATGCTGGGAGTTGTAGTGGTGCATCTGGTGGTTGCATAACTACAACTCCCAGCATGCCCGTTGGCTGTCGGTGACTGCTGAGAGTTGTAGTTTTGCAACAGCTGAAGGCACACTGAGTTAAGTAGCAAACCAGTGTGTCTCCAGCTGTTGCATAACTACAATCCCCAGCATCCCCAGCCAAAGTAGTATGCCTCCCGCTGTTGCATAACTACAACACCCAGCATGCCCTTCCGCTGTCCGTACATGCTGGGGGTTGTAGCTTTTGCAACAGCTGAAGGCACACTGGTTGCAAAAGACTGAGTTTGTTGCCAAACTCGGTGTTTCACAACCTGTGTGTCTCCAGCTGTTGCAAAACTACAACTCCCAGCATGCACTGATAGACCGTACATGCTGGGAGTTGTAGTTTTGCAACAGCTGGATGTTCCCCCCCCCCCCCCAATGTGAATGTACAGGGTACACTCACATGGGCGGAGGATTACAGTAAGTATCCTGCTGCAAGTTTGAGCTGCAGCAAATTTTCTGCTGCAGCTCAAGCTGCCAGCGAGAAACTACTGTGAACCCCCCGCCCGTGCGACTGTACCCTAAAAACACTACACTACACTACCACACAATAAAATAAAAAGTAAAAAAACACTACATATACACATACCCCTACAATAAAAATGAAAAACGTCTGGTACGCCACCGTTTCCAAAACGGAGCCTCCAGCTGTTGCAAAACTACAACTCCCAACATGCACTGATAGACCGTACATGCTGGGAGTTGTAGTTTTGCAACAGCTGGATGTCCCCCCCCCCCCCCCCAATGTGAATGTACAGGGTACACTCACATGGGCGGAGGATTACAGTAAGTATCCGGCTGCAAGTTTGAGCTGAGGCAAATTTTCTGCCGCTGCTCAAACTGCCAGCGAGAAACTACTGTGAACCCCCCGCCCGTGCGACTGTACCCTAAAAACACTACACTACCACAAAAAATAAAATAAAAAGTAAAAAACACTACATATACACATACCCCTACACAGCCCCCCTCCCCTCCCCAATAAAAATGAAAAACGTCTGGTACGCCACTGTTTCCAAAACGGAGCCTCCAGCTGTTGCAAAACAACTACTCCCAGTATTGCCAGATAGCCACTGACTGTCCAGGCATGCTGGGACTTTTACAACAGCTGGAGGCACCCTATTTGGGAATCACTGGCGTAGAATACCCCTATGTCCACCCCTATGCAATCCCTAATTTAGGCCTCAAATGCGCATGGCGCTCTCACTTTGGAGCCCTGTCGTATTTCAAGGCAACAGTTTAGGGTCACATATGGGGTATCGCCGTACTCGGGAGAAATTGTGTTACAAATTATGGGGGGTATTTTCTGCTATTACCCTTTTTAAAAATCTAAAATTTTTGGGAAACCAACATTTTAGGTAAAAATTTTTTTTTTTTTTTTTTACATATGCAAAAGTTGTGAATCACCTGTGGGGTATTAAGGTTCACATTACCCCTTGTTACGTTCCCCGAGGGGTCTAGTTTCCAAAATGGTATGCCATGTGTTTTTTTTTTGCTATCCTGGCACCATAGGGGCTTCCTAAATGCGGCATGCCCCCAGAGCAAAATTTGCTTTCAAAAAGCCAAATGTGACTCCTTCTCTTCTGAGACCTGTAGTGCGCCAGCAGAGCACTTCTCACCCCCATATGGGGTGTTTTCTGAACCGGGAGAAATTGGGCTTCAAATTTTGGGGGGTATTTTCTGCTATTATCCTTTTTAAAAATGTAAAAATTTTGGGAAACCAAGCATTTTAGGTAAGAATTATTTTTTTTTTTTAACAGATGCAAAAGTCGTGAAACACCTGTAGGGTATTAAGGTTCACTTTACCCCTTTTTACATTCCCCGAGGGGTCTGGTTTCCAAAATGGTATGCCATGTGGGTTTTTTTTGCGGTTCTGGCACCATAGGGGCTTCCTAAATGCGGCATGCCCCCAGAGCAAAATTTGCTGTCAAAAAGCCAAATGTGACTCCTTCTCTTCTGAGACCTGTAGTGCGCCAGCAGAGCACTTTTCACCCCCATATGGGGTGTTTTCTGAATCGGGAGAAATTGGGCTTCAAATTTTGGGGGGTATTTTCTGCTATTATCCTTTTTAAAAATGTAACATTTTTGGGAAACCAAGCATTTTAGGTAAAACATTTTTTTTTATTTTTTACATATGCAAAAGTCGTGAATCACCTGTGGGGTATTAAGGTTCACTTTACCCCTTGTTATGTTCCCCGAGGGGTCTAGTTTCCAAAATGGTATGCCATGTGGTTTTTTTTTGCTGTCCTGGCACCATAGGGGCTTCCTAAAGGTGACATGCCCCCAAAAACCATTTGTCGCTCCTTCCCTTCTGAGCCCTCTACTGCGCCCGCTGAACAATTAACATAGACATATGAGGTATGTGCTTACTCGAGAGAAATTGGGCTACAAATACAAGTAAAAATTTTCTCCTTTTTACCCCTTGCAAAAATTCAAAAATTGGGTTTACAAGAACATGCGAGTGTAAAAAATGAAGATTGTGAATTTTCTCCTTCACTTTTCTGCTATTCCTGTGAAACACCTAAAGGGTTAATACACTTATTGAATGTCATTTTGAATACTTTGGGGGGTGTAGTTTTTATAATGGGGTAATTTATGGGGTATTTCTAATATGAAGACCCTTCAAATCCACTTCAAACCTGAACTGGTCCATGAAAAATAGGGAGTTTGAAAATTTTGTGAAAAATTTCCAAATTGCTGCTGAACTTTGAAGCCCTCTGGTGTCTTCCAAAAGTAAAAACTCATAAATTTTATGATGCAAACATAAAGTAGACATATTGTATATGTGAACCCAAAAATGTTTTATTTTGAATATCCATTTTCCTTACAATCAGAGAGCTTCAAAGTTAGAAAAATGCAAAATTTTCATTTTTTTCATCAAATTTTGGGATTTTTCACCAAGAAAGGATGCAAGTTACCATAAAATTTTACCACTAAGTTACAGTAGAATATGTCACGAAAAAACAGTCTCGGAATCAGAATGATAACTAAAAGCATTCCAGAGTTATTAATGTTTAAAGTGACAGTGGTCAGAATTGCAAAAAACGCTCTGGTCCTTAAGGTGTAAAATGGCCTGGTCCTTAAGGGGTTAAGGACCTTTGGTCATTCATCAATTCAAGCTAGGCCTGAAGCCTTATCTTCCGCAGCCACTAAACCGTGAGTTATCCAGCTCAAAACTACTGAAATCCTGTGTGACTACTGCAACTCAATTATGCTCAATTCAGTAGCAGAGTGGCTAGCAAACCAAAGCTCATTGATATCTAAGAAGTCCCAGCAAACCTATGAGGAGCCTGTACCAAAGTCCTCTATACAAAGACTGTTTTGTTACCTGCAGTTGCATAAAATATGCAGTAAAGTTTATTCCGGTTTTCATCAAACATCTGCTCTGGACATTCAATTATTTCTCCCTACCGTTTCTGGGACGGTTGGCGGTAGGACCATTAATCTAAGGAAACCCCATCCTGGCGTCACGACAACATAGGGTTAATACCAACATACCCTACACTATTACCTGCACCACCTAGTCACCACACTCCCAATACTTCTCATCCATAGTACTGAGCTGATATGGGGTATTATTCCTTCATCTTTGCTCAGCAGCTCTTCCAATGTCGTTCTTTCTATTTTCGCAGACTTCTATTTTCGCCGACTTCTTCGATTACATTTGTAATTTGATTTATATGGACTTTCTTCGATTTGTTCCTCATTTCACCGTTCTGCTCTTCAGCTTCAGCGTTTCAGGGGTTTAGTTATATTCTCATTTTCAGCAATTCATTATTTTGTAAGTAGAAAGTCATAACTTCACCCATTCGATCTTGTTAGTAAATGAACGCTTGAAGCCATAGAAGTAATTGACTTTCTGGATAAACAAAGCAGCATCCAGACGTCTTAATAGAACACTTATCTGCAACAGCAGGTGACTACGGCTTACTTACAGAATAATATACGGGGGGTATAGGCAACACACGTGCAAAGAACAGAGGGGGAGATTTATCAAAACCTGTGCAAAGGAAAAGTTGCCCAGTTGCCCATAGCAACCAATCAGATCGCTTCTTTCATTTTGCAGAGGCCTTGTTAAAAATGAAAGAAGCGATCTGATTGGTTGCTATGGGCAACTGGGCTACTTTTCCTCTGTTATGCCTCAGACCTGGGTGCGGGAAGCTGAATGGAGATTCCATACTATGGAAGACCTTCTTGGGGAGGATAAATATACCGTTCAGTGGGGGTATGTCTCACTTTTACCTTTTATGTCTGAACTGTAATAGGGAATTGGCCATTCGTTGGGGGTTTCAGGGTGACAGACTCCATTTAAAGGGGGTACTCCATTCCCCCAGCGTTTGGAACATTTAGTTCCGCACGCTGGGTGCAGGGGGGGTTGGGACATCTTGGCCACATCCCTTGTGACGTCATGTCACACCCCCTCAATGCAAGTCTACGGGAAGGGGCGTGACTAACGTCACGCCCCCTCCCTTAGACTTGCATTGAGGGGGGCGTGGTGCAACATCACAAGGGGCGTGGTTGTGACTTCACGACCCCTGCAACCCGCACCCAGCGTTCGGAAGTAAATGCTCCGAACACTGGGGCAGTGGAGTAGCCCTTTAAGTATCTCTGTAAGGCTGGGTTCACACCACGTTTTCAATTTGAAAACCGTACGGAACTGTATTGAAAACCGTATGCATTGACTCTCCATTGAAAACCGTATGCCAAAAGATGCGTCAGTTTTTTCCCGTACCCAAAAACGTAGCTTACCACGGTTTTTGGTCCGGGTGGAAAACCATATTGAAACGTGTACGTTTTTTTTTTTTATATGGGAGTCAACGGGAACTGTACAGAACCGTATGTGCGTACGGTTTTATCCTGTTTTCACCATACGGTTGTTGACTTTCCACAGTTTTTTTCTTGGAATTTCAATCAAACAAGTGAAACTTTATTCATAATGGAGTGAAAAGTTTAAAACATATATGTTTTTTTTCTTAAAAATGGATGCAACCGGAGATCATTTTTCAAACCGTATATGGATTACACACATTTGATACCGTTTAGCCAGGTTTTGAGAAATCAGTTTTTTATCAAAAACCTGATACGGGAACTGTTTTGCAAAAATGTGGTGTGAACACAGCCTAACCCATTCCTACTAGATGACTGCAATGGGATTGGGATCCCCCGGGTCCTGCAGGACCTGATATACTACTTGTGGGAGCGTTTTTTTTTCTGTCTTGTGCGAGCGAGAGCGGGCGGTTACAGAACATACAGTGGGTCCTACAAACCTCTGAAATGCCACATGGGGCTGAAAAAATGGCACAAGGGGGGGATGAAATGGCACTGGGGTATTGAAATGGCACAAGGGGGTAATAAAATGAAACAGGGGGTAATAAAAATGGCACAAGAGCGTAATGAAATAGCATGGAGGTATCTCTAAAAGCTGGGGTGGATGGTATTATGCACACGTTGCGGGAGCGAGTGGAACACACACCTTATGGGTGAGGGCAGTAAAGGTCTGAAATCCAGTGGGAGCAGGCAGGAACTAGAAGAAAACAGTCCCCCGCAGGGCTCTTATTCCTACAGGCAGGTTCATTTTGCAGGAAAACTATAAATAATACAATCCTGCAGGGGAGGAATAAGGGGCAGCTGAAGATGACTGCAACCTAGAGCCCCAGAGGAGGAATGGAGGTATTAAAGGGGTACTCTGGCGCTAAGACATCTTATCCCCTATCCAGTGGATAGGGGATAAGATGGCTGATCACGGGGGAGCAAAGTGACATCACGGCTCCGCCCCGTGTGACGTCACGCTCCGCCCCCTCAATGCAAGCCTATGGGAGGGGGCATGACAGCTGTCACGCCCCTCCAATAGACTTGCATTGAGGGGGCGGAGCGTGACGTCACATGGGGGTGGAGCCGTAACGTCACTATGCTCCCTCCTCGTGGTTGAGATGGACTCGGCCTGAGGACCTCCAGCGGTTCAGGAAGCCGCTAAAGGTGGCTGCTGCATGGTAGATCTCGGGGGTCCCCAGGGACGGGACTCCCGCGATCTGACATCTTGTCCCCTATCCTTTGGAGGGAGAACTCTAGGGACTGTTAGGGAAGAGTCGGGAAAGGGGGGGGGGGCGGGTTAAAGTGGTATTGCAGTTATGAAAAACTTATCCCCTATCCATAGAATGGAGGATAAGTGTCTGCATGCCAAAACGGGGCTTGACTCTCCCCTCTGAGCGCTCCGACCCCCACCATGATTGGCTTAAAGGGGATAAGATGTCTGATTGCGGGGGTCCCCAGCGATCTCGGCTGCGGCACCCCAGACATACGGCGCATGGAGCGATGTGGGGCGGAGGCTCGTGCCATCACACTCCCTCCCATAGACTTGCATTGAGGGGGGCGTGACCGTGATGTCACAAGCCTCCGGCACTGCACCTGATGCTCTAAACGAATGCCAGGTGCAGCAAGGAGATCGCAGGGGTCCCCAGTGGCAGGACCCCCGTGATCAGACATCTTATCTCCTATCCTTTGGATAGGGGATAAGATGTCTAGGGGCGGAGAACCCCTTTAAGCCAATCATTGGCCGAATAGGAAGAGCCGGGCCCTGTTCTGGAAATAGAAGATACGTTTTTCATATCTGGAATAAGACTTTAATAATTGTCATTCCAACAGCTGTAAATATCCTTCTGGTGCTTTGGGCACCAATAGAGCTTGTCCCATCCTGACCCATGTAACCCTGTTCCCAAAAATTGTATCAGCGCCGGAGTCTACAACAAAAGAAGACAGAGAACATACTGTAAAAATCATTTAATGAAAATACCACAATGTAACTCTAATGACTTACATGCATAGGATAACTTAAGAAGAACCAGTTTTGCATTAAATATTTAGATTGGTTTTATTTAATTTAATTTTATTTATTTCCCATACTTTGATGTATCACACATACTAGATGCATTAATGATTTACACAACCAGGATATTCCCAGAATGCAACATTTCAGATATATTTGTAAAGACGGAATCGGGCACATAAATAAATCAACAGGAGAGAAAATGGAGATTAACAAAACAAGAAAAACCGCCTGAATTTGTTTCTGACTCGGCTCAATGTCCACCCATAAGTAATGTATTAATGAATATGTATTAAGTGAATATAATAAATTATTAAAGCGTACTTACTGTATTTTCTTTTGCATCGATTTTTCTATGTAAAAACATATAAAACTTTATAATATATACTCATTTTCTTTCACCGCCTGCAGCTTTGTTGTAAATCTTCAGAAACCTTCTCAGTTTCAAAAAAAACAACCCATAAGACAGGGGAATGAGGGAGGGAAAGGAGGGGGATGCAGCTGCAGTGTGTCTCCCTCATTGTGTGTGGTAGACTTCATGCTGTGAGAGGGGAGGAGGGAGCTGCAGGAGGGAGACATCTGTTTGGCTCAGAGCACAATAAATCCAATATATGCACATCTCCACCTGCCTAAGGAAGGAGTGTGAATTTTAGGTAGAGCTAGGTGTGCTTTTAAAAGGGTACTCTGCCTCTAGACATCTTATCCCCTATCCAAAGGATAGGGGATAAGATGTCTGATCGCAAGGGTCACGCCGCTGGGGACACCTGCGATCTCCCTGCTGCACCCGGCGTTCGTTTAGAGTGTAGAGTGCAGCGCCGGAAGATTGTGACATCATGACCGTGCCCCTCTCATGATGTCACGGCCACGCCCCCTCAACACAAGTCTATGGGAGGGTGTGTGTCAGCTGTCACGCCCCCTCCCATAGACTTGCATTGAGGGGGCATGGCTGTGATGTCACAAGTGGGGAGCCGCCATGTAGGATTGAGGGAAATTGTGTAATTTCCCTGCTTTGGCTGCTTCTGGCTTTTTTTTCTGATCCCGCCCCCGGCATTCAGAAATGGCCGGAAGATCCAATTGATGAGATAGGAATACCCATGGTAATCTATGCATAAATTACCATGAAATAATCTTGCTTAATTCTACAGGATGGGCCATTTATATGGATACACCTTAATAAAATGGGAATGGTTGGTGATATTAAATTAGTATATGTGAGGGGGGAAACTTTTCAAGATGGGTGGTGACCATGGCGGCCATTTTGAAGTCGGCCATTTTGAATCCAACTTTTGTTTTTTCAATAGGAAGAGGGTCATGGGACACATCAAACTTATTGGGAATTTCACAAGAAAAACAATGATGTGCTTGGTTTTAACTTTATTCTTTCATGAGTTATTTACAAGTTTCTGACCACTTATAAAATGTGTTCAATGTGCTGCCCATTGTGTTGGATTGTCAATGCAACCCTCTTCTCTATATACTGCTATATACTACTATATACACCGCAGGAGAAATGCTAGCACAGGCTTCCAGTATCCGTATACACTGCTATATACTACTATATACACCGCAGGAGAAATGCTAGCACAGGCTTTCAGTATCCGTATACACTGCTATATACTACTATATACACCGCAGGAGAAATGCCAGCACAGGCTTCCAGTATCCGTATACATTGCTATATACTACTATATACACCGCAGGAGAAATGCTAGCACAGGCTTCTAGTATCCGTATACACTGCTATATACTACTATATACACCGCAGGAGAAATGCTAGCACAGGCTTCCAGTATCTGTATTCACTGCTATATACTACATATACTAATATACTAATGTGCCACAAGCAGGAAGTTAATATCACCAAACATTCCCATTTTATTAAGGTGTATCCATATAAATGGCCCACCCTGTAGGTTGATACTTTGCTGGTTTAGGGTAGGGTCCCACATGCATTATTTGCTGCTGCGTATTTCCATTGAAGTCAATGGGTAGCTGCAAATCAGCTGCAAAAAATATGCAGCAAAAAAACAGCATGTGTGATGTCACCTAGCCTTAGGATAGGGGATAAGATGTCTGATTGCGATGGTCCCACCGCCAGGGACCCCCGCGATCTCTGCTGTGGCACCACAGACATCCGGTGCACAGGGCGAACTTTTCTCCGTGACAGATGACTGGCGATGCAGGGCGAAGGCTCGTGACGTCACGACCGGGCCCCGCTTGTGACGCCACGGCCACGCCTTCTCAATGCAAGTCTATGGAAGGGGGCGTGATGTCACGAGCCTCTGGCAGTTCACCTGACGCTCTAAACGAGGGGATAGGGGATAAGATGTCTGATCGAGGGGGTCCCGCCCCCAGCAGCGGGAACCCCGCGATCAGACATCTTATCCCCTATCCTTTGGATAGGGGATAAGATTTCTAGGAGCGGAATACCCCTTTAACAAAAACAAATAAAAGATGGCTGCCGGAAGGTGTCATTAAAAGAAAATTATTTGCTCATAAAACTCAATATTCATTGCAATATTAACTTGAACCCTGACATTTTCTTCCTCTAATTAAAAAAAAAAATAGCAATAGCAACAAATACAAAGATATATAAAAAAAAAAAGCAACAATAGGACATGGTCAAGAAATGAATAAATAATAATGAAAAAATAATAATCCATTAAATATAGGAAATAAATAATAGAACAATTATATTTTATTCTTACCCAAAATAAATTAAAATAATAGACTTAAAAAAGTTAGAACAAATGTATTCAATATTTCATATAAATGTTTTTTAGATGAATTTCATAGGAATTGTTACATTTTTTTTTGTTTGTAAACATTTAAGCCTTTTATTTCCAAACTGTTTATGACCGATATCACTAAAGAAATGTATTTACAAAACTGTGGACCTCCAGATGTTGCAGAACTACAACTCCCAGGATGCCCGGACTGTCAACGGCTATGTTAACACTGCGTAAAAAGTATGGGCATATTTGTTTTTGTTTTTCTTGCTGACTATGCCTGTATTTTATACCCAGTGGGAACATTGTTCAACTACTACTTTTTATGGCTATTTGGCTAATACCAAATATGAAGATTAAAAAATAAATTAAAGGGGTACTCTGGTGAAAAACCTTTTTTTTTTTTATATCAACTGGTGCCAGAAAGTTAAACAGATTTGTAAATTACTTCTATTAAAAAATCTTAATCCTTCCTGTACTTATTAGCTGCTGAATACTACAGTGGAAATTCTTTTCCGTTTGAAACACAGAGCTCTCTGTTGACATCACGAGCACAGTGCTCTCTGCTGACACCTCTGTCCATTTTAGGAACTGTCCAGAGTAAAAGGAAATCCCCATAGCAAACATATGTTGTTCTGGACAGTTCCTAAAATGGACAGAGATGTCAGCAGAGAGCACTGTGCTCATGATGTCAGCAGAGAGCTCTGTGTTTCAAACGGAAAATAATTTCCACTGTAGTATTCAGCAGCTAATAAGTACAGGAAGGATTAAGATTTTTTAATAGAAACAATTTACAAATCTGTTTAACTTTCTGGCACCAGTTGATTTAAAAAAAAAAAGTTTTCCACCGGAGTACCCCTTTAAATGATTGATTTCTTATTCATAGTATAGGCCATTAATAAAAGATCGGTAGGTTTTCGACTTCTGGCACTGCCAATGTGCTGCAGCCCCCACAGTCAGGAGATCGTGGGGTACCAGAAGTCGTCCATTCACCTAAGGACTATCCTTAGGAACAATGTTTGAGAATCCCCTGTAGGCATTATAAAGAGTTCATTCAACTCGATGTGCTGTCTGTGTAATCTCCGGAATGGGTTTTCCAAATTAGATGACCCCTTTAAGGGTTATCCGAATTAGACAACCCTTTTCAGATCATCCTTTTCCATTTCTTGCTATGGCGGATGGTGCCCCACCAAATATGAGGGGAGGGTCTTAGTTGTGGGAACCCAAACTATGATAAATATAGGAAAGTATAAAAAAAATAATCTAGCATCCATTTCATTTTAGAAAAATGACTATAATATGTATCATTTCAAAACTTATAACTTAAAATAAAAAAATTTAAAAATAGGAAACAAGGAACACTAAGCCCCACACACTTTCTAGCTGTATGTTAGCTGAAAAGAGTAAAAAAAAAAAAAAGAAAAAAAAAAAAAAAAAGAGAAATTTAACCCCATGTTTTCTTTGCAAGGTTCCTATTTCGGGCGCTCTCGGAATTTTTTTTACACAAAAAAATCGGCACTTTTTTTTGGGTACTTGCAATTCACTTAGGTAGCATCTGACCAAATATGGCAAATGTTATTATGGCCATCTCGAAGACCATAACAATTGTGATTTTTTTTTTTTTAAGTTCGCCTTCAACATTAGAGAAAGTATTCTTTACTGTCAGAGCATTTTAGCTCTACAATCCCTTCCTTCTTAGGTAATATTCTGAAATTGGAATATGGCCTTTTTTTTTATATTTTTTATTTTTTTTTTTATCACTACAGTTAGGTAAAACCTTGTAAGTTGGTCCTCAGGATCAATGACATTCCCAATTTTGGAAATCAGAAAGGATTCTCTTCGATAGTGTAGTGCTGGCAGTCCATAGATCAGTACATTTTAAACAGTGTGTTTCCAGCTGTTGCAGAACTACAACTCCCAGCATGCCCAGACAGCCTTTTGGCTGTCTGGGCATGCTGGGAGTTGTAGTTCTGCAACAGCTGGAGACATACTGTTTGGAAGTCGCTGCCCTAGATAAACAAAATCGAAATAGCATAATAATGTTATGATATTTTCTATATGGAACACATACGTTTTTATTACATGATGTAGACTTAATGTACAGATTTTAAATGTAAATGATTGTTTTAGAGTAAAAAAAACCAGCTACATATTTTGTGTATTTTGGACCAAACCACATACAATTACATTTTTTTCCCCACAGATATTTCCATAAAACAAAACAATAAATAAATAAATTAATTAATAAATAAATAAATCAAAATATAAATGCATATTTTCAACCACTTTTCAACTGTTCAATTTAAATCAACCCAATACTATGTTTACAACGTATTCATGAAAATAACTAAAGAGCACCTTTATAAAATACTGTACATAATAAGTGCATAAAAAAAACGGGTGGTGTGAGATTAGAAAGAAGGCGCCATTGCCTGTTTAGAGGTCGTATGTGGTATTGCAGCTCAGCCCTGATTTCTTAAATGCTGCAATACCTGTCACAGCCTATGGATAAGAGTGGAGCTTTTTTTTTTCTTGTTGGGGGGAGGGGCAAATCCTTTTTTCCTAATCTCGTATAACCCCCTAATAGATTAGCAATGCTTAAAGGGGTACTCTGGAATGGGAAAAAAAACAAAAAAAAATTTATATCAACTGGTGCCAGAAAGTTCTACAGATTTGTAAATTACTTCTATTTATAGATCTTAAAGGGGTTATCCAGAAAAAAACTTTTTTTTATATATATATCAACTGGCTCCAGAAATGTAAAATTTGTAAATGACTTCTATTAAAAAATCTTAATCCTTTCAGTACTTATGAGCTTCTGAAGTTAAGGTTGTTCTTTTCTAAGTGCTCTCTGATGACACGTGTCTCAGGAACCACCCAGTTTAGAAGAGGTTTGCTATGGGGATTTGCTTCTAAACTGGGCGGTTCCTGAGACACGTGTCATTAGAGAGCACTTAGACAAAAAAGAACAACCTTAACTTCAGAAGCTCATAAGTACTGAAAGGATTAAGATTTTTTAATAGAAGTAATTTACAAATCTGTTTAACTTTCTGGAGCCAGTTGATATATATCAAAACGTTTTTTCCTGAATAACACCTTTAATCCTTCCAGTACTTATCAGCTGCTGTGCTTTCCAGAGGAAGTTGTGTAGTTCTTTCCAGTCTGACCACAGTGCTCTCTGCTGACACCTCTGTCCATGTAAAGAAGTGTGTGAAGCAGGAGCAAACTTCCGAAGCAAACCTCTCCTGCTCTGGACAGTTCCTGACATGGACAGAGGTGTCAGCAGAGAGCACTGTGGTCAGACTGAAAAGAACTACACAACTTCCTCTGGAGTATACAGCAGCTGCTAAGTATTGGGATGATTAAGATTTTTAAATAGAAGTAAATTACAAATCTGTAAATCTTTCTGTCACCAATTGATGTAAAAACATTTTTTCACCCCTACGGAGTACCCCTTTAAGAAACCTTAAAGAGAATCTGTCACGGGAGTACGCCTACCCATGATTGCAATCTTATGGTGTTATATATGCAAACTAGTCAGCCCTATATATCACGTTTAAGGTGCCAATAAATCTGTCTACAGACATGGTACCTGTCATAGGTCTGATTTTTGTATATATATAGTGTCAAGAAGAACAGAGATTGTGTCTCCATGACTTTGTCGCGAGCGTCCCCTATGACAGATCCTCTAATAACAAAAATAATCTGTATTAAACATAATGTAACCTGTATATTATTGTGAGAATGTGTGATATTTTTTGGTTGCCCAATATTTCTATGCATTAATATATGTAGCACCATTGCGACGTGCCGGCAACTATCCTCGGTAATCTATCATATATGCATTATCTGTATATACAACCTACCACCTTAAAGGACAATTCCACCTTAATAACGGATGATAAATGTCGTCTGTATTTTAGATTTCTAACCACGGGGGTGGTTCTCCCCAAGATCTAAAAATATGAAGATCACTATGTACAAAATGTTTAGGGCACCCAGACCGGTGGTCACTTAGAAACACAAATAGGAAATCAAAAACATAAAAAAATATTTTGAATTCAAAATAATTTCTAAACATGGTGGAATTGTCCTTTTCCTTAGATTTATTGCACCCAATGCATTTTGCACCAATGTGATCTGAAGTGCTTAGAAATAAATATTGTATTTTTTATTTTATATATATATATATATATATATATATTTTTTTTTATTTTATTATTATTATTTATATTATTATTATTATTTTTTTAGTATCGACTATACATAAAAGTTCATCAGTGCTGCGGATACCGGATTTTAATGAAGCAATAAACAAATATGAAACAAATAGAGAAGGATTAACAACTAGGGGGAACATAAAGAGAGAGGGTAAAGACAACGCTTGTTTCCTTTCACATTTCTATATGTATATATTTATGTATTATCTACATATATACAAGAAAAAAGGTGCAGTCAGTCGAAACAGGGACAAAACAAAACAGCAAAAGACAGAAACATAAGAAAAGCCATACAATGACATAATAAAAAACAATGTAATGGTCTACACTACCGTAACTGAGGGGAAATTAAAACAGAAGAAATTGTGTCCGACTATTGTTGAATGTAAAATTATTCTGAGCAAAAATATATAAATATAAAAAAACAAAACAAAAAATGTATTAAAAAATTTCAATTTTGAACGTAATTCTTGTTCTTTTAAATCTAATTTATAACATCTTGTATTTGTTTATTTTACACCATTGGAATTAGATTTTTTACATCATACCCTTGATATAAATACATTATAACCAATTTTTAACAATCCGCTTACAGTTCAAAAAGAAACATTAAAATTGATAAGAATTTTTGAATGATTAGACTGCTATTTGCTTTAGAAGCTTTATTTCTTAGTTGCAGAACTTAAAAAATTAACATTTATATATTTTTTTTATTTCATCATTACACTGGATTTGGCACTACTAGTGGTGAAATGTGGTATGGCCTGTAAGTAAAAATAACTGTCAATTTCAAACCCATTTCATGAAAAAAAAAAAGGTTTTATTTTAGTAAAATAAAAAAATCCCTACATAATTTATGTGAATTCTAGAGGAAGTTTTGAGAAATTTAAATTTTCCATCAAAAAGTAGGAATCATAGTTCAAAAATAGACGTTAAAATAGATGAGAATTTTAAAATGATAAAACCCTTATTTTCTTTAAAAGCTTTATTTCTTAGTTGCAGAATTTTAAGAATGTATTTATTTTTATTTGTTCTTTTTTTTTTATTTCATCGTTACACTGGATTTGGCACTACTAGTGGTGAAAGGTGGTATTGCATGGGTATTCACATGGGTTAAATTTTAGGTGCGGGTTAGGAGAATCTAAAATATGTTAGGGTGGGGGTTAAAAATATTTTAGAGATGAGAAAATATTTCAAAAGACCCAAGGGTAAAAATAATACAATAAATAATGCATATATTAAAATTGCTGAAGTATTAAATAAATAAATAAATAATTCAATAAATCAGTGTTTCCCATCCAGGAGGCCTCCAGATGTTGCAAAACTACAACTCCCAGCATGCCTGGACAGCCTTTGGCTGTCCAGAAATTGCAGGAGTCGTAGTTTTGCAACACCTGGAGGCACCCTGGTTGGGAAACACTGCAATAAAGAATGCATATATTAAAATTGATGAAATAATAAATAGATAAATGAGTAAATAAATAACTAAATAAATACTAAATAAAATTAAATATATATATCGCTTGGTCAGAGTTTTATGTTAAAGGGGTACTCCGGTGGAAAAAATGTTTTTTTCAAATGAACTGGTGCCAGAAAGTTAAATAGATTTGTAAATGACTTCTATTAAAAAATCTTAACCCTTCCAGTACTTATCAGCTGCTGTATGCTCCAGAGGAAGTTGTGTAGTTCTTTCCAGTCTGACCACAGTGCTCTTTGCTGCCACCTCTGTCCATGTCAGGAACTGTCCGGAGCAGGCGAGTTTTGCAATGGGGATTTGCTCCTACTCTGGACATTTTTTGACACAGACAGAGGTGTCAGCAGAGAGCACTGTGCCCGCCACGCCCATACAATTCAAGTCTACGTGAGGGAGCGTGACGACCGCCACACCGCTCCCATAGACTTACATTGTGGGGGCGTGGTGTGACATCACTAGGGGTGTGGTCAACCCCCGCAGCGCTCACACAGCGTTCTGAACTAAATTTTCCGAACGATGGCCAGTAGAGTACCCCGTATGAAGTATGAAGCAACTTTCCAAACATTCTTGATTAAAAATTTTCCAGCGTTTAGTGAAGCGTTTACTTACGTGTCTCTGTAGTTACAAACATTATATAGTCTGATCCTAAAAAACATAGCTGTTTTCTTTGAACAACAGCGCCACGCCTGTTCATGGGTTGTGTCTAGTACTGCAGATCAGCTACTTCAAAGTGAACCGTGCGAGCTGCAATACATCACATGACCAGTAAAGTAACGTGGCGCTGTTTTGGATGAAAGGAATCATGTCATTTTTATTATTTTTTCTTTTATAATTCTATTTAACCACTTTAATATTTATGAGCCAAAAAAATAAATCTCTTTTAATTATGTTATTGCAATGATGGCGCTACACAATTAGGAAAATGCTAAGCCTAGGGTAGATAATGGATTTTTTTCCCATAAATTTGCCTTAACAATTTCTATTTTTTTTTTTTTTAAGTAAAGATAAAAAAAAATCATAAAAGAAAACATGTCCCACACTCAACTCATCTACTTTTTCAGCCACTGTAAAAAGGGGTGACTTTAAGCTCCTGAGCCTTAATGCAAAATTAGGACCCCCCCCCACCTTATCTTCTTATGTGACAGAGATGCATTTGTGACCCATCCGCACCCCCTCTAGCATTATCCTTATTTGTATCCCTTGACTAAAAAACCTATAGTAGTAAATATGTATTTGATTATGAAAATTTTCAATGGGCAATTGTAACTTAATATTTATTCAGCTTTTATACTGTTTATATATCAAAAAAATGTATCTTAAAATTTTGCCCACCTTAACTACTATTGTATACAGCATTCAAATTTTCATATCACTAATATATGTGAAAGAGTCCTCCAGAAAAAGGTCAAAATTCAAAAAATGGAAAAAAAAATCTAAAAAGAAAAAAAAATTCTAAAATAAAAATAATAGAAAAAAACTTTTTTTTTTTTTTAAATTGTTGAAATATTCCTTTGACCACCATAGAACAGGGGTTATTTTTAAGAAGGGTAGAAAAGACAGGAACACTTAAGAGAATCAAAAATTGCAGTAAACAAAGTCCAACACTGAACACAACGATGACAACAAATATTTGTGATATATGTTATATAAAACATGCTATCCTGCTTTTATTACATTTTAGGGTGCATTTGATGATCCGAATCTTCAGCCATTCATTTTTTTTTTTTCTCAAAATTTTTGTCCCAATTATTATTTTTTTTGTCTAGAAATTATATTTATGAGTGAGAAGAAGCTTAAGATGCTGAATTAAAAAATTTCTACTAGAATGATCGACACATCAAGCCTAGCGAGTGGAATGTATTGTCCATGCCAGGAGCGTATGATGGAGGTCTGGAGGTGCAGATGTGAATGATCTTGGGCATCAGGCTTCTTTTTGTATAAGTAATTCCATAAGTGATCAAGGAATAAGCATCTACTTCCTGTCCATGCACCGGTGGTCCCAACAACAACGTAACAGTCATTGGTTGTTTTTCGAAGATCCAGAATTCTGTCCAAAGCCTTTTTTGATCTACATTCATCAAATATTCACAGACCTCAAGAAGATTATTTACATCAAAACTTAAGAAAAAAATATATATATTGTCAGAAGAAGGGAATTCTTCTAAGTTCTTGTGTGGATTTAATACCAGTTGCTAAGTTATACCTTCTCCTTTGAAGGAATCCAGATGAAGGGTCCAGATTGATCCTCAATTACCAATTTGCACGAGTTATATATATCATCCAAAGTGTCACCTTGAACAATTGCTGCAAAAATTTTTGAAAAACAAACAAAAAAACATTTGGAGACAATGTTATTTGAGGACAATAATGTTTTATGTATGTAACAATTTAAAGGGGGGGGGGGGGGGTGGTATTCACTCAAAAACTAAAATGATCCATATGTTAGTAAATAGGAAGATAGAACAACAGCCAAAGTTTGGAGATTATGGTCAATTCCCTTAAAGAGATAATAGCATTTTTCTATTCAGTGCCGGTGGCCATTTTTGTAGGTAACAACAGGAAGTGCAGCCATATTGGTTGTTACTTTAGAATTGGAAATGGATGACCATCTCCCACTGGGCACCATGTCCTATCAAGAGTAATGGGACAGTTCTAGCTCTGGTTTCTAATTTAAAGGAGTAGTGCAGTGAAAAATAACTTATCCCCTATCCAGTAGATCGCAGGGGGTTCTGATCCCCGCAGGTAGCCACGGCCAACACGCCCCCTCCATGTATCTCTATGGGATACATGGAGGGGGTTGTCAGCTTCCGCTTCATGCGGGGGGATGGCATGCCCCCTTCCAGCAGACTGCGGGGGCCCCGTTTAGGAGATCTATAACTTATACCCTAGCCTTTGGATAGGGAATAAGTTATCTTTCACTACACTACTCCTTTAAAAGTGGAAACGTCAGCACTTCCTCCAAAATGGCTGCCAAAATAAAACAGAAAAACTGGATATTATCATTAGTCTAAGGCTAAGTTCACACAGCCGTTGGTTCCCGTCCCGATATTCACCCGTTCAAGTAAAATAACGGAACATGAAAAAAACGGGTTACCAACGGGTGCAAACGGATTGCAAACTGGTCTAGTGACCCGTTTTTTTTTAACAGTTGAAAACTCCTATATTATATCCGTTTGCACCCGTTTTAATCCATTAATCCATTAATTCCTGGTTCATGCCACCTCTTCTGAGCATGCTCAGAAGAGAATAGAGGTGAAAAACGGATTGAAATTAACGGGAACAAACGGGTACATTAAAGGGTAACCTGTTTGTAACCCGTTTCCCATAGACTTCAATGTAAAATTTAAAAGACCCGTTTTTCACCCGTTCTTTTTGACGGGCAAAAAAATTGTGCATGGAACGTCTTCTGGCCGTCAAAAATAACGGGTTAGAAACATAACGGGTGCAAACGGGTGTTAAAGGACTGTAAAAAAATCCTATTGAAATCAATGGGATCCGTTTACAGCCCTTTACAACCCGTTTGCAAAATTAGCAAACGGGTTGCATAATGGGCATTTTTTTGATGGGAGCAGGCGGCCGTGTGAACGAGCCCTAACATTAGAGAAATAAAGTAAGAGCACCGCAAAATGTCACCTAGTGCACCATATACTCGTGCGGACAACAAGCAATCATTCCCTTTCAAGCCCTCCCACCCCCACACATACCCCAATAAAAATATCAGTTGCATGTTGTCACCCCTAGGAGTATCTTGACTTGAACAAGAGCAGCACAGAAATAAGACCTCCCCCCACCCCCAGCAGTGACTACAGACAGCCGACCAAAAAAAGACAACAAATTTGACAAAATTTTTTGTTAAAATAAAAGAAGTCACCTGTAAAAAACTCTCCAAATTCCTGTTCTAATTTCAGTGCTCGATCATAGGTTTTCCTGGCTTGTTCTTCCGTCAGACGCTTACTGATTTCCCTGTATAAAAAATAAAAAAATATTTCATATTAAAATTAATGACCTGGCCAATTTAAATTTTTGCATTTTTGCTAATTTTTCTTAATTTTCACATTAACAGAGTCACAGGATGTTTTTTTTTAGGGCTTTTTAAAGACAAATTTCATTTTGCCAAAACATATTCAATTGTTCTGGAATTATTTCTGGAATGAAATTGAAAAAAAAAAAATGTAATTTTGTTAATTTGGGGTTTTTTGTTTTTACACAATGTACCTTACAGTAATACTGACATGATATATTTATTCTATTGGTCAGTAAGATTACAGTGTTTCCCTATTTATATGTCTTTAGTTTTACTTTACTACTGTTGACATTTTTTTTTTATAGGTGTTAGAACTGTGTGATTTTGAGAATATATACTTTTTTCTTGGTTTTCAATTTTTATCTACAGGGTTGTATGAGGGCTCAATTTTTGCACTATGATCTTCAGTACAGTGGTCCCTCAACATACGATGGTAATCCGTTCCAAATGGACCATCGTTTGTTGAAACCATCGCATGTTGTGGGATCCGTGCAATGTAAAGTATAGGACAGTGGTCTACAACCTGCGGACCTCCAGATGTTGCAAAACTACAACACCCAGCCGTTGGCTGTCCGGGCATGCTGGGAATTGTAGTTTTGCAACATCTGGAGGTCTGCTGGTTGAAGACCACTGGTATTGGATGTAATACTCACCTGTCCCCGCCACTCCGGACCGTCACCACTGCCCTGGATGTCGCCTTCCATCGCTGTCGCCGCGTCCCCAGGGTGTCCCCGACGCTCCGGCAAGGCCTCTGCTTCCCCGGCATCCTCGCTTTCCGTCGCCGCCATCACGTCGCTACGCACGCCGCTCCTATTGGATGACGGGACGGCATGCGCAGCAATGTGATGACGACGAAGGAGAGCGCCGATGATGCAGGGGATCCCGGAGAGGATGCGCCGGAGCCCCGAGGACAGGTAAGTGATCGTCAGTGGAACACACAGGGCACCGTAAGCGGCTATCTGGTGGCAGCTGAAGCAGTCTGCGCTGCCGGATAGCCGAATATGCGATGGCCCCGACATACAAAAGCATCGTATGTTTATATTGCCTTCTGAGAGGCCATCGTATGTTGAAATGATCGTATGTCGGGGCCATCGTAGGTCGGGGGGTCACTGTATTTATCAGTGCGATTTGGAGAAGGTGGGACTTTTTGATCTTTTTATTCATTCTTTTCTGATACATTGTGTGACCAAAAAATCTTTAAATCTGGCGCTTAGATCAGACTTTTGTGTACGAAGTGATGCCAACACTTTTTATTTTTTCTTATGTTTCCATTTTTTTTTACCAGTAGAATTACCTAGACCTCTAGCTGCCATAGTTACCAATAGGCACCCTAGGATGCATTGCGAGGGTGCTGATTTGGCACTGGACAAGAATGGCTTTTGTCACTTCAAATGACAAATTGAATGTGGAATTTAAATGGTCAAATAACCATCAGCATCATTGCTATTATGGTGTATGAAAATGGGTTTTCAAAAGTGGATGACCATTTTAATAATTGACTGTAAGCTGGTTTTACACGTAGAATAAATGAGGTCACACCCATGAGTAAGCTAAGCCCCACCCTAGAGGTAATACACAACCATTAAAGGGGTACTCCGGTGAAAAACTTTTTTTTTTTTTTTAAATCAACTGGTGCCAGAAAGTTAAACAGATTTGTAAATTACTTCTATTAAAAAAATCTTAATCCTTCCTGTACTTATTAGCTGCTGAATACTACAGTGGAAATTCTTTTCCGTGTGAAACACAGAGCTCTCTGCTGAATCACGAGCACAGTGCTCTCTGCTGACATCTCTGTCCATTTTTAGGAACTGTCAAGAGTAAAAGGAAATCCCCATAGCAAACATATGCTGTTCTGGACAGTTCATAAAATGGACAGAGATGTCAGCAGAGAGCACTGTGCTCATGATGTCAGCAGAGAGCTCTGTGTTCCAAAAAGAAAAGAATTTCCGCTGTAGTATTCAGCAGCTAAAAAGTACAGGAAGGATTAAGATTTTTTAATAGAAGTAATTTACAAATTTGTTTAACTTTCTGGCACCAGTTGATTTAAAATAAAAAAATAAAAAGTTTTTCACCGGAGTACCCCTTCAAAAAATTCCCAAGCTTCACCCCAGATTGGCTATAGCAATGTACTTACATTAAAGACTCCGCAGATTTGGGTTTTATGAAAATCGCTATAGGATGAAGTTGTGCTACTTGTAGTCGCTTGATAGCATTTCCCGATACGTCTAGAATACAGTGCTTTCCCTGCAAGGAAAAAAATATAATATATAATACAATATAATAATATAAGACTAAGCATGAAACAACATATACACTGCTCAAAAAAATAAAGGGAACACTTAAACAACACAATGTAACCCCAGGTCAATGACACTTCTGTGAAATCCCACTGTCCACTCAGGAAGAACACTGATTGACAATCAATTTCACATGCTGTTGTGCAAATGGAACAGACAACAGGTGAAAATTATAGGCAATTAGCAAGACACCCCCAAAAAAGGGGTGGTTCTGCAGGTGGTGACCACAGACCACTTCTCAGTTCCTATGTTTTCTGGCTGATGTTTTGATCACTTTTGAATGCTGGCAGTGCTCTCACTCTAGTGGTAGCATGAGACAGAGTCTACAACCCACACAAGTGGCTCAGGTAGTGCAGCTCATCCAGGATGGCACATCAATGAGAGCTGTGGCAAGAAGGTTTGCTGTGTCTGTCAGCGTAGTGTCCAGAGCATGGAGGCGCTACCAGGAGACAGGCCAGTACATCAGGAGATGTGGAGGATGCCGTAGGAGGGCAACAACCCAGCAGCAGGACCGCTACCTCAGCCTTTGTGTAAGGAGGAGAAGGAGGAGCACTGCCAGAGCCCTGCAAAATTACCTTCAGCAGGCCACAAATGTGCATGTGTCCACTCAAACGGTCAGAAACAGACTTCATGAGGGTGGTATGAGGCCCGACGTCCACAGGTGGGGGTTGTGCTTACAGCAAAACACTGTGCAGGACGTTTGGCATTTGCCAGAGAACATCAAGATTGACAAATTCGCCACTAGCGCCCTGTGCTCTTCACAGATGAAAGCAGGTTCACACTGAGCACATGTGACAGACATGACAGAGTCTGTAGACGCCGTGGAGAACGTTCTGCTGCCTGCAACATCCTGGAGGGGGCGTGGCATGACGTCACGAGGGGGCATGGCGTGACATCACGTCTCCAGTCCAGGAAACACAAAGGTTTCCTAGACTGGAGCAGCAGTCCCGCATAGAATACGGGTGCTGCACGGAGATCTTGGGGGGTCCCAGTGGCGCCCCCGCGATCACACATAAGATGTCTATGGCCGGAATACCCCCTTAAGGACACAGCCTGTTTTGGCAGGCACTGACAATCACAACGATGTCCACCATTAACTGATTAGATAGCATGATCAATGCCGATCACCAGCGATCATGTGCAATGAAGCAAGCTCAGCTCCTGCTTGCATTCCCGGTGTCGTCTAGGGGGTCAATGACATTTTGGGTCAATTACATAAACAAAATGACTTACTCTTTCTGCCACAAACTTGACAGATTGTACACTAGTTCCATATAAATTGTCATTGTATTGCCCGGCCTCTATGAATTTGTGCTCTTGAATATCCTTTTCCATCTGCTCCCGAGATACGACGAAGTGGTAATCTCTTCCGTCCACCTCATAGTCTCTCTTTGGTCTTGTTGTATCTATATGGGGGAAAGAATCGGAGAGACTTAAAATAATAACACAACAAAAATTCCCCCTACTTCACACACATTAGACTAAACCCCACCCAACACACAATCTCTATATCAAATATATACAGTGGTCCCTCAAGTTACAATATTAATTGGTTCCAGGATGACCATTGTATGTTGAAACCACCGTACATTGAGAACAGAACTCTATGGTAATTGGTTCTGAAGCCACAAAAATGTCATCCAAAAATAGGAAAAGGTGAGGATTAAAGATAAATAAGTAGATATCTAATATAGAAAAAGCAAATTCTTACATATAAAAGTAAGAAAGATCTGCTGGGAGCTGTAAATCCCTGTCTATTTCAGTGTTTCCCAACCAGGGTGCCTCCAGCTGTTGCAAAACTACAACTCCCAGCATGCCCGGACAGCCAAAGGCTGTCCGGGCATGCTGGGAGTTGTAGTTTTGGGACAGCTGGAGGCAACCTCTTTGGGAAACACTGGTCTATGTAGAGTACAGAAGCTTCTTCAGGGTCCTGTACAGTACACACAGTGTCCTAAAAAAGTAACATGGAGTCTCCCTCACCTGGTGTCCAAAGGAGAAGCTAACCCTGGCACAGGTAAAGAGTACAGAACATGTAATACCTCCCTGTACTGTAGGGGGCGCTACCAGACACCAGTCAGTGCATACACTCAGTAATACAGCTAAAGAGTACAGAATATGTAATACCTCCCTGTACTGTAGGGGGCGCTACCAGACGTCAGTCAGTGCATACACTTCAGTAATACAGGTAAAGAGTAGTACAGAACATGTAATACCTACCTGTACTGTAGGGGGCGCTACCAGACACCAGTCAGTGCATACACTTCAGTAATACAGGTAAAGAGTAGTACAGAACATGTAATACCTCCCTGTACTGTAGGGGGCACTACCAGACACCAGTCAGTGCATACACTTCAGTAATACAGGTAAAGAGTAGTACAGAACATGTAATACCTCCCTGTACTGTATGGGGTGCTACCAGACACCAGTCAGTGCATACACTTCAGTAATACAGGTAAAGAGTAGTACAGAACATGTAATACCTCCCTGTACTGTAGGGGGTGCTACCAGACACCAGTCAGTGCATGCACTTCAGTAATACAGGTAAAGAGTAGTACAGAACATGTAATACCTCCCTGTACTGTAGGGGGCGCTACCAGACATCAGTCAGTGCATACACTTCAGTAATAGAGGTAAAGAGTACAGAACATGTAATACCTCCCTGTACTGTAGGGGACGCTACCAGACATCAGTCAGTGCATACACTTCAGTAATACAGGTAAAGAGTATACAGAACATGTAATACCTCCCTGTACTGTAGGGGGCTCTACCAGACACCAGTCAGTGCATACACTTCAGTAATACAGGTAAAGAGTAGTACAGAACATGTACTACCTCCCTGTACTGTAGGGGGCGCTACCAGACACCAGTCAGTGCATGCACTTCAGTAATACAGGTAAAGATTATACAGAACATGTAATACCTCCCTGTACTGTAGGGGGCACTACCAGACACCAGTCAGTGCATGCACTTCAGTAATATAGGTAAAAAGTACAGAACGTGTAATACCTCCCTGTACTGTAGGGGGCGCTACCAGACACCAGTCAGTGCATGCACTTCAGTAATACAGGTAAAGAGTATACAGAACATGTAATACCTCCCTGTACTGTAGGGGTGCTACTTGACACTAGTCAGTGCATACACTTCAGTAATATAGGTAAAGAGTAGTACAGAACATGTAATACCTCCCTGTACTGTAGGGGGTGCTACTTGACACTAGTCAGTGCATGCACTTTAGGAATACAGGGGTTTTACTAGTGAAATATCCATTCTGATTGGTCGGTTCTTCCAGCTATTGACACGTTTTGCAGATTCCATAGCATTGTATGTTGAGTCTGGTTTCAAGTTACAATGGTCCAGAAAAGACCATTGTATGTTGAAACTATTGTATGTTGAGGCCATTGTAAGTTGAGGGATCACTGCATATATATCAGTATATTTTCATAACACATTATACTTACGAGGAACACATGAGCCAAACTTATCAGGGAACTCAGATATCAAGTCGTCATTAACCCGGTCTTTCATGGGACCAAGAATAATGACCGGCCTGGTGTAGTTGACTGCAGAGAGATGACATCACTTTATTAATTATTTTTTTCATATGCACCAAATTCTAGGTCAGTATGAAGACATGTCTGGATGTTTTTCTACCAAAGACCTCAAAGAACGTATTCAGTTTTATATTTTTAGTGCCCAAAACTGTAAAAACCACAAAGCAATTGTTACTCCCCGCAATTCCCTGTGCAAGCTCCGGCCGGCACCCCGGAGGACACGTGACCACTGCAGCCAATGAGATGTCCCGCACACTTGGCATCAGGGATGTGCACAGAAATTTTGGGGGGGCACGGACTGAACTAAAAAAGGGCACTTCTTATAATTATTTATTTTAATGCCCACAAAATGATGCCAGACTGTCCAGGGCACTTATAGGAGGAACATGAAAAGGGCAGGGGCTGAAGCCCTCTTTCTAGTCAACCTGTGCCCGTCCCTGCTTGGCATTATGGCTCCTATCACTAATTATTGATGGTCGGAGTATGGAATGTGACTACTGAGGCCTCAAGAGAAACCAGGGTGCAAATCGGAGCTTCTACAGGGGATCACTGATAAATCAGACAAGTGAGAAACCAATGCTTTGTAAATGTTAAAAACGGGATCAACCCAATTTAGAAGACAGGGTCGTTGGCTGATCACATCTTTTAAAGGGGTACTCCGCCCCTAGACATCTTATCCCCTATTCAAAGGATAGGGGATAAGATGCCTGATCGCTGGGGTCCCGCCGCTGGGGACCCCCGTGATCTTCCACGCCGCACCCCGTTAGAATCAGTCCCCGAAGCGTGTTCGCTCCAGGTCTGATTACTGGCGACCACGAGGACGGAGCATAGTGACGTCATGGCTCCGACCCCGTGTGACGTCACGCTCCGCCCCCGCAATGCAAGCCTATGGAAGGGGGCATGACAGCTGTCATGCCCCTCCAATAGACTTGCATTGAGGGGGCGGAGCGTGACATCCCACGGGGTCGGAGCCGTGATGCCACTATGCTCCGTCCTTGTGGTCGAGATGGACTCAGCCTGAGGACCTCCAGCGGTTCCGGAAGCCGCTAAAGGTGGGTGCTGCATGGTAGATACTGGGGGTCCCCAGCGGCGGGACCCCCGCGATCTGACATCTTATCCCATATCCTTTGGATAGAGGATAAGATGTCTAGGGGCGGAGTACCCCTTTAAGCAGGTTTGAAAATCATCATTTGTTGGCCACAGACCAACAATTAAAGGACCTAATGGACGATCCAGCTGTCCTTTCTGCAGCCCCACCATGTAATAGGCTCCTTAAAGGGGTACTCCGGTGGAAAACAATTTATTTTAAAACAACTGGTGCAAGAAAGTTATACAGATTTGTAAATTACTTCTATTAAAAAATCTTAACCCTTCCAGTACCTATTAGCTGCTGAAGACTACAGAGGAAATTATTTTCTTTTTGGAAGACAGAGCTCTCTGCTGACATCACGAGCACAGTGTTCTCTGCTGACATCTCTGTCCATTTTAGGAACTGTCCAGAGCAGCATATGTTTGCTATTTCTCCTACTCTGGACAGTTCTTAAAATGGACAGAGATTTCAGCAGAGAGCACTGTGCTCGTGATGTCAGCAGAGAGCACTGTGTTCCAAAAAGAAAAGAATTTCCTCTGTAGTATTCAGCAGCTAATAAGCACTGGAAGGATTAAGATTTTTTAATAGAAGTAATTTACAAATGTTTCACCAGTTGAATTAAATGCACAGATTTATCTAAGAATGAACAAGATTTATCACAGTGGCTTAGGCTGTTTTTAAATTTGGCGCATTTTTAGACTCAGTTTACGCCATCTGGAAAAAAAATTAGCAGCAGAATTTTGGCGCATTTAGGCCACAGGCCCTTTGCATGAAACCATGTCCAGTTTCCTGTAAGAAACACCCTCAAAATAAAAAAGGGGTGCAAGTCATCTAAACCGTGTAAATCCCAAAATGAGCGTTTGCAATGTTTTTTAATTTTTTATTTTATCTTCTAGTTCTCTTTGCCAACAACCACTCTGTCAAGGTTATTACTTAAAGGGGTTCTCCACTGGAAAACATTTTTTTTTTTTAAATCAACTGGTGCCAGAAAATTAAACAAATTTGTAAATTACTTCAATTTAAATGTCTTAACCCTTCCTGTCCTTATCAGCTGCTGTATGCTCCACAGAAAGTTGAGTTGTTCTTTTCTGCTGACACCTCTGTCCATGTCAGGAACTGTCCAGAGCAGGAGAGGTTTTCTATGGAGATTTGCTCCTGCTCTGGACAGTTCCTGACATGGACAGAGGTGTCAGCAGAGAGCACTGTCGTCAGACTGGAAAAAACTACACAACTTTCGCTGGAGCATGCAGCAGCTGATAAGTACTGGAAGGATTAAGATTTTTAAATAGAAGGAAGTTTCAAATCTGTTTAACTTTCTGGCACCAGTTGATTAAAAATAATAATAATAATAATGCTTTCCAGCAGAATACCCCTTTAAAGGAGTACACCAGAAAAAACAATTGATACATCTAAAGCAGGGCCTCCTTAAAGGGGTACTCTGGTGAAAAACTTTTTTTTTTTTCAAATCAACTGGTACCAGAAAGTTAAACAGATTTGTAAATTACTTCTATAAAAAAATATCTTAATCCTTCCTGTACTTATTAGCTGCTGAATACTACAGCGGAAATTCTTTTCTTTTTGGAACACAGAGCTCTCTGCTGACATCACGACCACAGAGCTCTCTGCTGACATCATGAGCACAGTGCTCTCTGCTGACATCTCTGTCCATTTTATGAACTGTCCAGAACAGGATATGTTTGCTATGGGGATTTCCTTTTACCCTGGACAGTTCCTAAAATGGACAGAGATGTCAGCAGAGAGCACTGTGCTCATGATATCAGCAGAGAGCTCCGTGTTTCAAACGGAAAAGAATTTCCGCTTTAGTATTCAGCAGCTAATAAGTACAGGAAGAATTAAGATTTTTTAATAGAAGTAATTTACAAATCTGTTTAACTTTCTGGCACCAGTTGATTTAAAAAAAAAAAAAAAAAAAAGTACCCCTTTAAATAGAAAAGGTTGAAGACATGGATGCAGAGAATACCTGTGTCATGCTCCGCCCCCTAGGAGCAATCTCAATAATAGTTTTCCTAGAGCAGTGTTTCCCCACCAGTGTGCCTCCAGCTGTTGCAAAACTACAACTCCCAGCATGCCCGGACAGCCTTCGGCTGTCCGGGCATGCTGGGAGTTGTAGTTTTGCAACAGCTGGAGGCACACAGGTGGGGAAACACTGTCCTAGAGAGTTCTGTTAATGACTTTACTGTAAGTTTCTGAATAGTAATGGTTCAATCCAAGGTCATGCCATAGGCTCTGTTCACATCTGCTTCTGCATCCCCGCTTCTGTTCATAAATGGAAGCCACAATGCTATGTTGGGTCAAGGGCACACACTTTCTAAAAAAAAGTATGTTCGGGCCCCTAAGTGCATTTTGACAGCTAGAATAGTAATGCATGCTGGGAAATGTTCTTTTTTGCTTATATAGTGCAGCATAGGTTATTATTAGAGAATAATGTAGAGGTTCTTGTGAACGCCTTGTGCTTACCTGTTTTTATTCATACTCCTTCCAATTCCATCACTCAAATGATTTCCTAATGCCGCCTTCATTTTCCATGAATGGGCTTTGCAAAGAGAAGGGGTGGAGTCTAATCACTGCAGCTCCCCTAATGAGACCACCCGGCTAGACTTCAGCAGCCTAGACTGCTGAGATTTATAAGTGGGTTTGGGGTAAGTTCACATTATGTGTAGTTTTGAAGCATTTACTTAATCGAAGGGAATTTTTTTTTGAGAAAAAACGCCATAAGGAGTTTTTACAGTCACAGTAAAATTGTGTCATTTTACTGCAATTCCAGCAAAACTCAACGTGTGAAAACAGCTTCAGGGGAGGGGTATAACTGCTCTGTATCCTGAGCTAATAGAGATAGCAGCAGTATACAGATAGAGCTGGAGGGGAGGTGTATAACTGCTCTGTATCCTGATCTAATAGAGATAGCAGCAGTATACAGATAGAGCTGGAGGGGAGGTGTATAACTGCTTTATAGCCTGATCCCATAGAGTTAGCAGCAGCAGTATAAAGATAGAGCTGCAGAGGGAAGGTGTATAACTACTATTATTCTGATTCCATAGCTATAGCAGCAATATACAGATAGAGCTGGAGGGTAGGTGTATAACTACTATTATCCTGATTCCATAGCTATAGCAGCAATATACAGATAGAGCTATGAGGGAAGGTGTATAACTACTATTATTCTGATTCCATAGCTATAGCAGCAATATACAGATAGAGCTGGAGGGTAGGTGTATAACTACTATTATCCTGATCCCATAGAGATAGCAGCAGCATACAGACAGAACTGGAGGGGTGGTGTATAACTACTATTATCCTGATCCCATAGAGGTAGCAGCAGTATACAGTTAGAGCTGGAGGGGAGGTGTATAACTGCTTTATAGCCTGATCCCATAGAGTTAGCATCAGCAGTATAAAGATAGAGCTGCAGACAGAAGGTGTATAACTACTATTATTCTGATTCCATAGATATAGCAGCAGTATACAGATAGAGCTGGAGGGGATGTGTATAACTACTATATATCCTGATCCTATAGAAATAGCAGCAGTATACAGACAGAGTGGGAGGGGATGTTTATAACTACTATATATCCTGATCCTATAGAAATAGCAGCAGTATACAGACAGAGTGGGAGGGGATGTGTATAACTACTATATATCCTGATCCCATAGAGATAGCAGCAGTGTACAGATAGAGCTGGAGGGAAGGTGTATGACTACTATATATCCTGATCCCATAGAGATAGCAGCAGTATACAGATAGAGCTGGAGGGAAGGTGTATGACTACTATATATCCTTATCTCATAGAGTTGGCAGCAGCAGTATACAGATAGAGCTGGGATTGGTAGGATCTGGGAGATGCCAGGATTGATCTGATAATAACAACAACCTGAGTGTGATGGAGTGTGGGATGTTCTTTCTTCATTACCATTATTAATAATAAATATATATGAAAACAAACCTGATGTATGTTAACAATACACCTCTTTATATGGATAGATAGAACATACAGGATGTATACAGGAAACTTACTCTCTTGCCTGGTAACTGGCTCATAAGACAGGATATAGTCCTCTTGTCCTCCTGTTCAAGAGAGATTAAAAGAAAAGAAAAGAAACAACACCAAATGCGGTTAACTATAAAGCGCAGAGAATAAGAAGCAACAACATGACCACAGAGGGGGAGATGTGACGGGGTCCCGCGGGGAGGATTAATGCAGGGATAAATTATTGATCTTGTTACACAATGGAGCCGGAATCTTTGTTAATATATAATGGTACGGAGATATTTCACCATCCGATGAATCAATAACATAACAGCGGGAATCCTTCCCAGCAAACAGTCTCTTTTTGTTCTTAGTATTAGAAGATAAAGAAACATAAGACCAAAAATATAGCTGAAGTGAGGTCTAAAAGAATTCTTAAAGGGGTTATCCAGGAAAAAACTTTTTTTATATATATCAACTGGCTCCAGAAAGTTAAACAGATTTGTAAATTACTTCTATCAAAAAATCTTAATCCTTTCAGTACTTATGAGCTTCTGAAGTTAAGGTTGTTCTTTTCTGTCTAAGTCCTCTCTGATGACACCTGTCTTGGGAAACACCCAGTTTAGAAGCAAATCCCCATAGCAAACCTCTTCTAAACTGGGCGGTTCCCAAGACAGGTGTCATCAGAGAGCACTTAGACAGAAAAGAACAACCTTAACTTCAGAAGCTCATAAGTACTGAAAGGATTAAGATTTTTTAATAGAAGTAATTTACAAATCTGTTTAACTTTCTGGAGCCAGTTGATATATATAAAAAAAGTTTTTTCCTGGATAACCCCTTTAACATAGAAGACTGAACCCCCCTTTATGTCTTTCCAAATCTTACTCTGGAAAACTGTTCATTAATAAGTATGAAGATAACTAAAATAATTGAAGATTTTGTGTTCTAAAAAGAAAAAAATTTTTGCAAACAATATTTCTGAACTTTTTTTTAAATCACCTGGTGCCAGAAAGTTACAGATTTGTAAATTACTTCTATTAAAAAATATTTACCCTTCCAGTACTTTTTAGCAGCTGTATGCTACAGAGGAAATTTGTTTCTTTTTGAATTTCTTTTTTGTGTTGTCCACAGTGCTCTCTGCTGACACCTCTGTCCGTGTCAGGAACTGTCCAGAGCAGGATAGGTTTGCAATAGAAATTTGACAGTTTCTGATTCGGGCATCAGGTGTCAGCAGAGAGCACTGTGGACATGACAAAAAAGAAATTCAAAAAGAAAAGAATTTCCTCTGTAGCATACAGCTGCTATAAAGCACTGGAAGGATTAAGATTTTTTCTGGTTTAAATAATTTTTATTGGATTTTTTTAAACTGTTTAACTTTCTAGCACCAGTTGATTTCAAAAAAAATTTTTTTTCTCCCACCGGAGTACCCCTTTAAGCCACTTCCCCAATTTTTTGGGGGGCTCTCAGCTTGTTGTCTGGTTAAGAAAATTAAAAATTAAAAAATATATTTTTTTAGATATTCTATTAAAGGGGTTATCCGGCCAAAGACATCTTATCCCCTATGCAAATAGGAGATAAGATGTCTGATTGCGGGGGGGGGGGGGGGGGGGTGGGCTGCGACTGGAGACGTGACGTAACGCCACGACCCTCGTGACGTCATGCCGTGCCCCCTCCATTCATGTCTATAGGAGGGGGCGTGACGGCCGTCACGCCCCCTCCTATAGACATGAATGGAGGAGGGGCGTGGTGTTACGTCATGTCTCCAGTCCAGGAAAAAAAAAACTTTCCCAGACTGGAGACGCAGCGCTGCATAGAATGCGGGTGCTGCTCTTTGGCCGGATAACCCCTTTAAGCAATTCTGAGTCCCCCCCCCCATTTAGGAGCTTTACCTATTAGTCAAAGGTAAAAATAACATCTCTCTGGAGGACTCAGATGCCTGTAAATGGCATGGACAGCCCATAGGTTTTGATGGGTCAGCATGTAATACCTCATTTGTCCTGTGGTGTCACTGCAGATAAAGTGGATACTCGTGGCCAGTAGGAACATTGTGGTCTTCTTAACATCAGGGATAAAATCAGATGATTCAAATTGGTGAATTACTTCAAATGGTATCTGTCATTTGGAAAAAAAAAACTTTTGATACGTCATAGAGACATTTCAAAAGTTTTTATGGTTCGGGGTCTGAGTGCTCGGACCCTGACTGATAAGGAGTAAGCTTTATGTCATGTGACCTGGATGGATCTACAATGTCAAGTCTATTAGGCCATCCAGTTCTCATAGACACAGGGTGGGCAGATAAACGCACTGCGGCGCACCTCCCTCCCGACTCGGGGAAAGTACTTTTTTTTTTGTCACTTTTCGCTAATCAACCCCTCTGTGTTTTAGTAATTTTTATTAAATAAAACTAAACAAAACGAAAATGTTTAAAAAAAATAAAACAGCAGTTACTCACCTTTCCGATGATCCCCCAGCTTTTGCTTCGGTCGGCACCTTGGTCTTCCTTTCGGAGCAGTCATCACGTGACAGCCGCAGCCAATCAGTGGCCACGGCAGTCACGTGCCACACTCCCGGTATCACCACTCCGCCAGTTATGAAAGCCATGATACCTGATTGTTGCGGCAGTCTCATAACTACTGGTCCAAAAGGAATCCCAGGGTGCCAATGGGAGCCTGATTGGGGGATCGGCGATCAGTGATTGGTTGGGGTCCTAGCAGTGGGCCCCTAGTAATCATACATTTATTCCCATGGATAGATATTTGTAATTTTTTTAAACATATAAGCCACCAGTTTATGATCTTGTTGGGTCTGATCTTGTAGACCGCCACCGATCCTGAGAATGAAGGGACTGCAGTGCTGATGCCCTTTTACTGTTTCTTAGTGTTGAGCGGCATAAGCCATATTCGAATTCGCGAATATTCGCGAATATATGGACGGATATTCTTCATATTCGCCAAATTCGCATATTCGTAATATTCTTGTTTTATTTTTGCATATGCGAAAATTAACATATGCAAAAATTAGCATATACAAAAATTCGTATATGTGAAAATTTGCACGCCAGTCTCACACAGTAGTATTAGAGCCTTCTTTACACCACACAAGCTGGAAGCAGAGAGGGATGATCACTGTGATGTGTACTGTGAAAAAAAAAACGAATATTCGTGAGCAACACTACTGTTTATCTATACAAAGCATGGCTCCGGCCACCCGCGGTGCAGAGAACTGGTGTTTAACCCAGGAGGGTTTTGTTCATATGGATTTGTTGTTTCTTGAAATGTATCATACGAATAAATACAGGAAAGTACTTTTTAAGTATACTCTGGTCTATGACAATTTTTTATTGTTTTTAGATCATTTGAATGGTGGTACCGAGTGAATCCCCCGAAAGAGTTACTATTATATTATGGATTTGTTGTGGAATATGGCTTCCCTATTTAAGTTAAAGGGGTACTTCACCCCTAGACATCTTATCCCCTATCCAAAGGATAGGGGATAAGATGTCTGATTGCGGGGGTCCTACCGCTGTGGCCCCAGACAACCGATGCACCAAGTGATGCGGGGCAGAGGATCGTGACATCAGGGTCACGCCCGCTTGTAACATCACGGCCATGCCCCCTCAATGCAAGTCTATGGGAAGGGGATGTGGCAGATGTCACGCACCCTCCCATCGACTTGCATTGAGGGGGCGTGGCCGTGATGTCACAAACCTCCGGCGCTGCACCCGACGCCAGGTACAGCAGGGAGATTGCGGGGGTCCCCAGCAGTGGTATCCCCGCGATCAGACATCATATCCCCTATCCTTTGGATAGGGGATAAGATGTCTCAGTGCGGGGTACCTCTTTAACTAGGAGAATTCCATTTATAATAATGGAAGGCTGCTGCATCTGAGTTTCCGAGCGAAATGTCCGAGAGGAATTATGCTTGGAAATTCCGTAGTGTGAAAATTCAGTGCACAGTCAGGTGGCTGGTGTTGTGCAGGGAAACTGTGAACAAAATGTAATGCCAGCTCCGCACTGTGGCCCCTTCATTCTCAGGATTGGTGGGGGTCCCAGAGGTCGGCCATAAAGTGATGGCATATCCTTAGCTGCAAGTACCCTTTTGTACAGTGAGAGTTCCCCTTAATAGTAGCTGCAGGTAGCAGTATCACAGCAAGAAGGCAAGGTGAGTGCCGGACCCCCTCCCACCCCCACGCAACGAATCCTGATTTTCTTCTTTTTCTATAGTATTCAGTTCTGACCCTCCATTACAATCGCCTGAAGTCTATAACCATCTCTCCTATGATTTTAGCGGAAGCCATAGCTGCGGGAGACGGATATTTCTGGAACAATCAAGTGTCCTTGTACGGACGTTTTATAACAGTGCGCGGCAATATTTCCTCCGGCCCATCAACCTCTTTGTGTAGCTCATTCCATCTCGTGTCGACCTTACTGCTGTTTACAAGGACGAGCCAAGAAAGGAAAACTATTCGGTAGCATTTATGTGCCCATAAACGTTGGGGGACAGGTATGGGTATGAGCCGCGAAATCCAGGAGACTTTCATGTCTGTGATCATATCCCATAGCAGCATAAGTCTCTTCCAGTCCAGATACAGATCATGAATGATGCCCCCTAGTGTCCAGACTGACACCGAACCTGACAGACTGTTCCCCGGCAGATCCTTGTTTAAAGGGAAACTCTGCCCCTAGACATCTTATCCCCGATTGCGGGGGTCCCGCCATTGGGGACCCCCGCAATCTTGGCTGCAGTACCCCAGACATCCATGATTGACGATGTGGGATGGAGGCTCCTGACATCATGGCAACGTCCCCTCAATGCAAGTCTATGGGAGGGGGCGTGACGTCCGTCATGCCCCCCCCTCCCATAGACTTGCATTGAGGGGCCAGGCGTGACGGCATGAGGGGGTGGGGCTATGACATCACGAGCTCCCGGCACCGGCTCTAAGCGTTTGGAACATTTTGTTCCAAACGCTGAGCAGCGGAGTACCCCTTTAAGGACACAGCCAATTTTATTTTAGCGTTTTTGTTTTTTCCTCCTCGTCTTCTAAAATCCTTTATATTTCCATTCACAGAGTGTGAAGGCAAATTCTTTGTGTCATGATCTGTAGTTCGTTTTAGTACCTTGTTTGCGCATATGCAACTTTTTGCAGTTTGATGTGACAAAAAAGCAGACATTTTGGACTTCATTTTTTACGTTTACGCCGTTCGCCATAGTGGATCATTAACATAATATTTTTATATTTTGGATATTTGTGACGATACCAAATATGTTTATTATTTATCTTTTTTTTTTTTTTTACCCTTTGGTGTATAAGTAGGTACCAAATCGAAAATATTAGCCAATGTCGCTAAATATTGTTGGCACGTTGTGTCTGAATCAAAACATTATTTTGAAAGCAGAATACCTCCCAGGTTTGTCCCACTCAATAGCGGACTGGAACTCTTGTTTCCTAATTGACAACAGGGATTGGAGGCTAGATCCTCTTGTTTTCAATCAACTCAATTCTCTCGGGGTCCCCTTCATCTAGACTTGTTCACATCCTGTCTGAATCGCCAACTTCCACGATTCTTCAGTTGGTTTCCTGACCCCGAATCTCTCGGCACAGATGCATTACTTCATCTTTGGCCATCAGAAACCTTTTATGCATTTCCACCATTTGCATTAATTCTGAGAATTCTCCTATTACCAAATTACAGAAATTGGCGATTGTCCTGATAACCCCTCTTTGGCCGACCGAATCTTGGTTCCCTCAGATTCTGGGAATGTCTATAGATTTTCCTTGCATCATACCAATTCATCAGTCCATTCTATTAGATCTGTCAGGGAATCCACATCCTCGGATTTTGTCTGATTTTGTCTCTCTAGTAGCCTGGTTCATCTCAGGTCATCAGTACCTGATTTCGATCTTTCACAATCAGCTAGAGATATCCTCTCGGACGCGTGAGCTCCAGGTACCAGATCAGCTTACGGATAGAGAAAGTAGAGAAAGGAAGTTCCGGCTCCCAAGCTGGATAAAAATTTAGACTTTATTCTTCATCATTAAAATCCAATGCACGAAAAGCATAAAAACATGAGAAGTGGGACACAAACGCACCGACGCGTTTCGACTCACCAGTGAGTCTTAGTCATGGCCATAACTAAGACTCACTGGTGAGTTGAAACGCGTCGGTGCATTTGTGTCCCCTTCTTCTCATGTTTTTATGCTTTCCGTGCATTGGATTTTAATATGAAGAATAAAGTCTAAATTTTTATCCAGCTTGGGAGCCGGAACTTCCTTTCTCTACTGTGATTGCTGCACCTGGGGACTCGGCCCCTGTATTTCCTCCGCAGCTCCCGCTGGAAAGGTGTGTTGTGTGAGAATATCGGGAACTACCAGAATTACTAATGGTGAGCTGATACAAATTCTTTTCTTTAGCTTACGGATAAGCCTGGAAAATGTTGTCTAATTGGTGTTTACAACGGGATTTGGATCCCATACATCTATAACTGAAGTCATCAAAGCTATCGTACTATTAATGTATTTCATTCAGCCATCTCTCTCTATCATGCACCAGTGCATGCTTTGCCATTAGGAAAACACCCTGTAATGTGCAAGTTATTGAAAGTTATTAATTATAGAAGACCCCCTGCTCCTAGATATCAATCTACTTGGGAAGTCACGAGAGTCTTAAATTTGATCAATTCATAGAAAGATAATGATTCCATACGATTAAAATTATCTTATAAACTCACAATGTTATCAGGTCTCATTTCTTTTAAGGGAGATATAGCAGTAGTGAAGAAAAAAACCCGGGGTTCCTCTGGCGCTATCCGCAGCGATGACAGGACTTCAGTGAATTGTAATATCCAATACACTTTATTTGCCAAAATCAGACGCGTTTCGGGACCCAGTCCCTTTTTCAATGATACAAATGGCTTACAAAACATTGGTACAATCTGTGTTATATAGACTACTGAAAAAAGTGCGCTAGTATGTGTCTTAATCCTGATTGACAGGACGCCTTGTGTGTTCGGCGTTCCTGACTCAGAGAGCGCATCCCTATGACGTAAGCAATCCTGTATCCCATTGGATTAAAAAGAACAAAATACCTAAAGTATAAAATTATTTTAAAAAAACTTTTAGTTTGTTATAAATGGTTGTTAATAAAAATAAAATAAAATAAATGTGTATTGATAACACTTTTGGTCCTTTTCATTATGGCGATGCTTCCTCTATGTTGTCTCCTATGTTCTCTTTCATACTACAATAGGGTGAGAAGTATATTTAGTTTTCTATTGTCGTGTCTGCTCCTACATCAATAAATACTCCTTTCATCAATGTTTCTTTATTTGTTTGTTGTTACTTTCTTACTCCAATACATTACCAGTGCGCTTGCGTGTCTGTCTGCTGTTATTCCTATGACAGTTCGTACTGGCCTTGCGCAGGCGCACCGGCCATGGGACTCTGATAGTACTTCTTGGTGCTCCTTATTGTCAGCATGATCGTAAGTCTTTCTCTACGCATTTTCCTTGTCGATTTTTATCCTTGTCGATATTTATCTTGTAGCTTCTTTTAAGGGAGGAGAGGGGGAAAAAAGCAGAGATGGCACTATATAGTGCAGTTTAGCCCAATTTTTGTAGGTTGGACAGTTGTTCCAAAAACGGAGAAATGCTCACCTTTGGGTGTTGTGCAGGCAGGCACAACACTGGCAGTCGCATGTAACAGGTTGCAGTATTGGGGGCCGTCGGTCCCGCTTTGCCAGCGGTGAAGATACAGGAGGAAACAGCAGGTTTTGGAATAACCTGGCGAGGCTACTGCAGTATTCCGGCAGAAAAAATCCGATTTTGGCTAGAAGGCGCACACTCGAGATTAATGCACAATAGCAGACTTTATTCAGTTCTATAACTTGCAGTGTAAATAGGACAACACGTTTCAAAGGTTCATCCTTCTTCTTCAGGTCCTTTACTACAAAAGGACCTGAAGAAGAAGAAGGATGAACCTTTGAAACACATTGTCCTATTTGCACTGCAAGTTATGGAACTGAATAAAGTCTGCTATTGTGCATTAATCTTGGGTGTGCGCCTTCTAGCCGAAATCGGATTTTTCTGCCGGAATACTGTGGTAGCCAGCCTCGCCAGGTTATCCCAAAACCTGCTGTTTCCTTCTCATTTCTTTTAAGAGTCTCAATTGTTAGAGCTTTAGATATTTCTCACAGATAATTTTCCCATCAAAAAGTTATATTTTTCAATAATTAAACGAACTATGACTAACCTTCGCACGTTTTTTTTACCCAGCTTTTCCTCATTAAGAAAATGTATATGTTCGTTGCTTAAAGTCTTACAAACTAAAACGTAAACTCTTAGGAGTCGCTCGACTTCTCAATGACTTATCTCCTTCTGCAGACCTCATTTACCGGTATCTTCTCCAACCTTAGCGAGGTGGAGACAAGTCATGTCTCTAGTAGGTATCAATACTTCCGTTTTTGGGGCCCATTCAACTAGAAGTGCCATGTTCACTAAAGTTAGATAAGCAGGAGGCTCTTTGGCAGATATATTGAAAGCTGCTTATTGGTCATCAGAATCCATGTTCAAAACTTCTTATTTTAGACCCATTTGTGTCTTTATTTTAAGTTTAGATTTATGATTGTATATATTTTCATTAATGTATAAGCTTTAAACAAGCATAATGTGAGTCTCCTGTCTTGTTATAAAATTGGAGATTTTCCTACCCTTGGTGACAGAAAATATAGATTTTATTAAAGACAGGAGACAAGCATTATCCCTCCCATGTACTCGACCCTATCTATTTAGAATTTTTGTTTGTTTCTTTCAGCCTAAAAAAGTTACAAGTCTGGGGTTCCAGTTATTCCTTCTTATATAATGGTTCACTCATCCTTAAGTCGACCTGCCATTGGTTCCAGTTCCGTTCATTCTGTTTTTAACAAAAGATCTTCAACTTTATTTTGTTCTCCTCTACCACTTCATCAAAGAAAGAGGAGGGGGCTTCACCTGAGGGGTTCTTATATTCACCTGGACTGTACCATTACTGATTAAATACTGGAGTTAATGTACTGCTTCAACTTTTTTCTTGTTAACTGTTTATTAACTCTTTGTATGCTGCTATCCATTCAGTAAAGAAAGAATTTAGCATAATGTGAGTCTCCTGTCTTTAATAAAATCTATATTTTCCGTCACCAAGGGTAGGAAAATCTCCAATTCCTTTGCAAACCCCCAATATACATATATGCTGGAGAATTCAGCTGAATGGGAAGAGGGAAGTAAGCCGCTGACAGAAGGCGGAGGTTTATTTCCCCTTAGAACAAAAGGATCAGGCATGTTGGAATCCAACTGCCTGATCCTTGTCTCCCCTGAGCGTATCTGTCGATAGAGGGTCACATGGTCACCATACACATAAGATGGCCAGACAAAATCGTCAGTTTCTGACATCATTGATCTAATGAGTATGGTAAAGTTTAGGAATGTCCCTGAACCCCTGAAATTATGTCCACTACACATATAGGGTAAGCATATCCACACATAGGAAATGATCTATGTGTTACTGAGAACAGTTTGTTTTATGAGCAAGAGTCACCCTTACTTTTCATCTGTAGCCTACCAGATCTGTCAGCTTAAAATGGCTACCATGTAAGCCCATCGGATGGTACAGTATATTGAATGGCTGTGCCTGCTGCCCCAAGCTCAGAATACACTCTGCTGATAGATGGAAGATATTGGTGGAACTGCATGTTCGGCCATATTTATTTGGTGGCAGTTCTTTCCTCATGAAAGGCTGATGCCCATGAAAAAACAAAGTATGAGAGACAATCAATATTGTCTATGGTTTATATAATGCAATTTTCTTATACTGCAAATGGGAATGGCTTGAAGGACCTTCAATGGCTTGAAGGACCAAGACAACCCCACTTTAGACTTTGGAGAGCGACTGGAAGATAAGAGACACTAAATTACTGGGGGGGGGGGGGGGGGGGTAGTAGAAATGAAAGGGGTACTCCACCCCTAGACATCTTATACCCTATCCAGAGCGGCGGGACCCCTGCAATCTCAGCTGCGGCACCCCAGACATCAGGTGCACGGAGCAAACTTTGCACCGTGCCAGATGACTAGCGATGTGGGGCGGAGGTTCGCGACGTCAAGGTCATGTCTCGCTTGTGATGTCCCGGCAAGGCCCCTCAATGCAAGTCTATGGGAGGGGGCGTGACGTCCGTCACGCCCCCTCCCATAGACTTGCATTGAGGGGTCGTGGCCGTGACGTCACGAGTGGTGCGTGGTCGTGACATCACGAGCCTCTGGCGCTGCACCTGATGCCCTAAACGAGCAGCGGGTGCAGCAGAGAGATCGCAGCAGGATCGATCAGACATCTTATCCCCTATCCTTTGGAAAGGGGATAAGATATCTAGGGGCGGAGTACCCAATTTTCCATGGGGTCCCTTAGAATCGTTGAGGTCTTCTCCGGTCTGCTATGCAGAACATGTAGATGTCACTCTCACCGCTCACAGCTCCTCCGTAAAGTTGATGGGGAATAAAAGTATGAAAAACCAAAGACTTCTCAGAGAAACCTCCGCCTGTCCCAGTCTCCTGGGCGTCATTGAGGGAAATGAATTCCAATTTTACAAACCCATTTCTCCTCTCTAGGGTGTTGCTCCACCTTATACTGAAATATTTCACAGTTAATTGAAAAACTATATCTTGACCCATTTTCCGGCAGGATGAAAGCGCACCGCTTCCACCGAGGTAACAGGAGAGGCATTCTGAGAAGTTAGCATTTCAGCTTTTTATCGGAGAAAATAACTTTGGCTTAATTATATTCCGAAAAAATAACCTTTCACCGAGACGTCTCATGTGGATCGCTGTGATTTTTATCTTTCATATCTATTAGTCGAATTGGAGAAATCAGAGGCTTTTAGAACAAGATCTGACAGAAGCTGAGGCTTGTAGTTTGTAGTTAAATGCTTGTTCTGGGATTGGGGCCACTACCCAATAGTTTATAATGGTGGATGGAGGTGGAGTTCTTAAAGGGGTACTCCAGTGGGAAAAAAAAATTTCAAATCAGCTGAAGCCAGAAAGCTAACAGATTTGTAAATTATTTCTATAAAAAAATCTTAATCCTTACAGTACTTATCAGCTGCTGTATGCTCCAGAGGAAGTTGAGTTGTTATTTTCTGTCTGACCACAGTGCTCTCTGCTGACACCTCTGTGTCCCACATATTCCTACATATCTTGTAAATTTAGTGCACCAACCAGTTCATCTGCTAACTACACCCCCTAGAAGCGCACAAGCACATAATAATATTGAAGCAAGTCATTGTGCAAAATAAAAACACTTTTTGCAGCAGTTCAGAAATTCTCCCCATTGTGTTGCTTTCTGGACTTTTTGGTTGATTTTTATTTTTTTGAATATTGTGAATTTAAAGCTATATTTTACGTGGAGTTTTCTTAGTTCTACAATAATGCTTAAAGGGGTACTCCACCCCTAGGCATCTTATCCCCTATCGCGGGACCTCCGCAATCTCGGCTACGGCACCCCAGACATCCGGTGCACAGAGCGAACTTCACTCTGGTGACTGGTAATGCGGGGCGGAGGCTTGTGACGTCACGGCCACGCCACGCTCGTGACATCATGGCCACGTCTCCTCACTGCAAGTCTTTGGGAGGGGGTGTGACGGCCATAACGCCCCCTTCTATAGACTTGCATTGAGGGGATGTGGCTGTGACATCACGAGCCACTGGCACCGCACCCGATGCTCTAAACGAACGCCAGGTGCAGCAGGGAGATCGTGGGGGTCCCCAGCGGCCGGAATACCCATATCCCCGTCCCCCGCGCAAACAGACATTTTATCCCCTATCCTCTGTGTGGTGGCCTAGTACAGGAGTTGTCCACCTGTCCATCCTGCGTGGCAGATTCCCTTTCAGTGTTCCCCTGGGTCCACATCCCTCCTACAGACTCTTAAGTGTTAATAATGTATTATGTTATATGTTGGTTACTCTTTTGAGGTACCTGTGCCTTTAAGTATTGTCTTTAAGGAAGGTGCAAGTGAACAGGTGACTTGTTGGTGACCTATGGGATTCCTCCAAATTGCTCCCCGTATATATCTGCGAGGAGTCAGCTTTGTTCAGGCCAGTTGTAAGCTGAGGTACAGTCCAGTGAAGACCTGAGAGTTGTCTGGTGTTCCTGCAGGAGACCTATAAAGACTTTATCATCTGTCTGCCTAACATTGCAGCAGAGTGATTATTTGCCCAGCACCTGGCCCAGGAACCAGCGGCCATACCTCAGGTGGTGTAGAGGATAACCACACCCTGGAGTCACGAACACATAGGGTTAATACCATCTGCCCTAAGGGTTAACAGCATTTGCCCTTCCAACACCCTCACCACATTTGGATAGGGCATAAGACGTCTAGGGGTGGACTCCTGTGGTGGTACTGTAGGGGAACTGAATAGTTGAGGCCAGGTTCTACAATTTTTGGACGGTCTTTCTAAAAAATAGATTGTCCAAAGTGGTCGACCCCGGTATGAAGTGCCATTGGTTGCATTGTTAATTTTGATCTTGTCAAGCCATTAACTTTGAAAACATGGTGGATACATTTTATACAATTTCCATCTGTCTAGTCCCGTTATTTCCTGTCTATCTTTACATCCCTATTATTAAATCTGTCGCAAAATTTCATATCCTCCGTGCAGCTTATTTCTGGCTTACCGTTCATATTTATTGAAGCGTGGGATTATTTCTGGCCTTTGTGTTTGTTTCGTCTTAAAGCGTCTTCTGTCATCTCTACATTGACAAATAACCGATGTGATCGTGTGGAGGGAAGCGGCAGCTGCTGAGCAGTCAATTTCCGATTCTCATGACTACAAATATTACGTGAATCTCCCAAAGCTAAAATGAAATAGCAGCAATTCTGCTTAAAGGGGTACTCTAATGAATTATTTTTTTTGTAATCAACCTGTGCCAGAAAGTTAAACAGATTTGTAAATTATCAAAAACGAGGCAAGGAAAACAGGGAGAGCACTCAGGGAGCAATATCACCGTTTACGAGCAACAAAGCGATTAGAGATGAGCGAACTTACAGTAAATTCGATTCGTCACGAACTTCTCGACTCGGCAGTTGATGAATTATCCTGCGTAAATTAGTTCAGCCTTTAGGTGCTCCGATGGGCTGGAAAAGGTGGATACATTCCTAGGAAAGAGTCTCCTAGGACTGTATCCACCTTTTCCAGCCCACGGGAGCACCTGAAAGCTGAACTAATTTATGCAGGAAAATCATCAACTGCCGAGCCGAGAAGTATGTGACGAATTGAATTTACTGTAAGTTCACTCATCTCTAGAAGCGATCCTCGGTAACCTGTCACAATGTCTCCTGCGGGGTGCATATACAGAAGTGTAAAGTATCCAATATAGATAAAACAAAGAGCACGTACGTGCACTCACCGTTGGGCAGAGACAGTCGGGTCTGGAAGTCCGGTAGCGGAGTACCGGGTCACGGCATAGGCGCTGGTGTGTGGCGCTCGGAGGCTACGCCGGCAGTTTCGCACGTAAGTGCGTGCTTCTTCTGAGAGGCCGGAAGAAGCACGCACTTACGTGCGAAACTGCCGGCGTAGCCTCCGAGCGCCACACACCAGCGCCTATGCCGTGACCCGGTACCCCGCTACCGGACTTCCAGACCCGACTGTGTCTGCCCAGCGGTGAGTGCACGTACGTGCTCTTTGTTTTATCTAGATTTGTAAATTACTTCTATTTAAAAATCTTAATCCTCCCAGTACTTGTCAGCTGCTGTATGCTCCATAGGAAGTTGTGTAGTTCTTTTCTGGCTGACCACAGTGCTCTCTGCTGACACCTCTGTCCATGTCAGGAACTGTCCAGAGCAGCAGAGGTTTGCTATGGGGATTTGCTCCTGCTCTGGGCAGTTCCTGACATGGACAGAGGTGTCAGCAGAGAGCACTGTGGTCAGACAGAAAGGAAATTCAAAAAGAAAAGAACTTCCTGTGGAGAATACAACAGCTGATAAGTACTGGAAGGATTAAGATTTTTAAACAGAAGTAATTTACAAATCTGTTTAACTTTCTAGCACCAGAAAAAAAAAAAACTCCAGGTGGATATGACATCTCCTTTTCATAAAATGTGTTGAGTATGGCGTGTTTTTTTTTTTTTTTTTAAACGCTGTGTCTGTTATCAGCATAAATAAATAATTTGTGGGGTGTTTGAATTTCTGCTTGAAAAGTGTTGTATTTCGTTAGAATTTCGGCGCACTAAAAAGTCATGCTAAAATTATCGCCAGCGCTAAACTGTCAGAAATGGGCAATTGTCTTTTTTGCAATTGTTACAATGAGTTTCCCCAATAATGTACTGATAACCCTATAATAATAAGAGCGTTCCCTAAATTGTTATATGCAATGAAGAGTTTTTAGTATAGGATCAGGGAACGTGAGGCGGTTCTGTCATTGGATTCCGCATGGGGTAACTTGGCGCATCTGGCGAGTGAAGCGATAATTCTTTGGACACCTGCTATTTCCCATCAGCGCCCGCTGTCTGGAGAGTTGACTCTCTTCTAGAGAAAGTCTTTTACTCAGCTGTTTATGCCCCCGTTCTGCAAAAAACACGCTTTTATTTAGCCACTTTGGATTTTTCCCTATCTTGGTGAGACATAAATTCGGTTGGACTGTGAACGATGAGAAGCAGAAAAAATGTCCTATTCTAGCTGGGCCGGAATGAGAAAATAATACCGCATAATACTCACAATTAAAAGGCAACTCCAGACACCACCGGTATCTTCAGTGATGAAGCAACCAATGCCATTGTAGGGTAAATACACTTTATAGACTTAAAGGGGTATTCAACTGGGAAACTTTTTTTTTTTCAATTAACTGGTGCCAGAAAGTTAAACAGATTTGTAAATTACTTCTATTAAAAAATCTTAATCCTTCCAGTACTTTTTAGGGGCTGTATACTACAGAGGAAATGCTTTAATTTTTATATTTCTCTGATGTCATGAGCACAGTGCTCTCTGCTGACCTCTGCTGTCCATTTTAGGAACTGTCCAGAGCAGCATATGTTTGCTATGGGGGATTTTCTCCTGCTCTGGACAGTTCCTAAAATGGACAGCAGAGGTCAGCAGAGAGCACTGTGGTCATGACTAGTGTTGAGCGGCATAGGCCATATTCAAATTCACGATATTTCGCGAATATATGCACGAATATTCGTCATATATTCGCTAAATTCTCATATTCGTAATATTCGTGTTTTATTTCCCCATATGCGAAAATTCGCATATGCGAAAATTAGCATATACAAAAATTAGCATAAACAAAAATTTGCATATGCGAAAATTAGCATATGTAAAAATTAGTATATGTGAAAATTCGTACGCCAGTCTCACACAGTAGTATTAGAGCCTTCTTTACACCACATAAGCTGGAAGCAGAAAGGGGTGATCACTGTGATGTGTACTGTGAAAAAAAAAATAACCAAAAAAAACCCCGAATATTCGTAATTACGAATATATAGTGCTATATTCGCGAATATGCGATATTCGCGAATAAAATTTGCATTGCGAATATTCGCGAGCAACACTAGTCATGACATCAGAGAAATATAAAAAGTAAAGCATTTCCTCTGTAGTATACAGCCCCTAAAAAGTACTGGAAGGATTAAGATTTTTTTAATAGAAGTAATTTACAAATCTGTTTAACTTTCTGGCACCAGTTGATTTAAAAAAAAAAAGTTTTCCACGGGAGTACCTCTTTATAGGGGTACTCCGCCCCTAGACATCTTATCCCCTATCCAAAGGATAGGGGATAAGTTATCTGAGGGCGGGAGTCCTGCCGCTGGGGATCCCCCGCGATCTCGGCTGCGGCACCCCAGACATCAGGGCGGAGGCTCGTGACGTCACGGTCACGGCCCGCTTGTTACGTCAAGGCCGTGCCCCTACAATGCAAGTCTATGGGAGGGGGCGTGACGCCCCCTCCCATAGACTTGCATTGAAGGGTGCGTGGCCGTGATGTCACAAGCTGGGGGGCGGCTTGGATGTCTAGGGGTGGAGTAGCCCTTTAAGTCACTTCTCCGTGGAGAATAAAAGGATCAGGTGCTGTAATTTGATACCAGATTCTTCTTTTCTCTGACAGTCGGGGGAGAGTCGGGAGGCCCCCCCCCCACACAAGTGTGTTGAAGCCGTCAGAATCTTTGACCTTGACTGACTTTTCTCTAACCTGTACATGAGCCCGTACACTTAAGAAGGCCATTTGTGATGATATTAAACATTTAAAGGGGTACTCCGGCAAAAAACATCTTATCCCTTATCCAAAGGATAGGGGATACGATTTCTGATCACGGAGGTCCCGTCCCGTTGCGATGTCCGGCACGGCACCCTAGTCATCCATGCACAGAGTGGACTCCGCTCCATGCCGGATGACTGGCGAATTCAGCCGCCACACCCCCTTCATTCATGTCTATGGGAGGAGGCGTGACAGGTACATAATAGCCGTCACGCCCCCTCCCATAGACATGAATGGAGGTGGTGTGCGTCATGAACAGGCAAGCTCCAAGCTTCTGTGTTCTGGATGCCGCCGCTGCCGGCCCGGAGATGGTGGGGGTCCTAGGGAACCCTTATCAGACATCTTATCCTTTATCCTTTAGATAGGGATAAGATGTTTTTCGGTGGAGTAGCCCTTTAAGATCCTTCTTTCTGTCGACATTTGCTGTTGGGTTCTGTAGCTTGCCCCAGTATACAATCAAACCATCAGTCATTACCTGATCTCCTGGTAGGCCTACTCACGGCCTTCAAACAGTCATATAGTTAAAGGGGTTATCCAGGAAAAAACTTTTTTTTATATATATCAACTGGCTCCAGAAAGTTAAACAGATTTGTAAATTACTTCTATTAAAATTTTTTAATCCTTTCAGTACTTATAAGCTTCTGAAGTTAAGGTTGTTCTTTACTGTCTAAGTACTCTCTGATGACACCTGTCTTGGGAACCGCCCAGTTTAGAAGAGGTTTGCTATGGGGATTTGCTTCTAAACTGGGCAGTTCCCGAGACACGTGTCATCAGAGAACACTTACACAGAAAAGAACAACCTTAACTTCAGAAGCTCATAAGTACTGAAAGGATTAAGATTTTTTAATAGAAGTAATTTACAAATCTGTTTAACTTTCTGGAGCCTGTTGATATATATAAAAAAGTTTTTTCCTGGAATACCCCTTTAACCCTACAAATGGGTTTTTCAGACATTCATTGCCATCAGCCTTACAAAAACATAGTAAAAAAGAATCCAAAAGCGGCACTGGAAAACAAGCAAGTAGTTCTGTAGACAGTATGGAATATTTATCATGTTCATGCATTGACAGCGCAGATAGTTTTTGGCATTCACTAGTGGGCAACAAACAAAAAATTCTTGAGTGTGCATGCTGGGAGATGGGGTGGGGTGGGAGGCGGGTTCTTTGGGAAACAAACAGAGGAAATGGACAAAACTAAAAAAAAAGAAACGGGAGGGTGGGGTGGGGGAGGGGACAAGATTTAAATGTCGTAGTGACCATTCCTGGGAACTTACTCAGAGCCTTTGTTCCATAACCGTCGTCACCTAATCCGAGGCTGTCCTGCCCAGCAGTACCCAGAGAGTGAGCAATGAGAGAGGAAGAGGAGGCGCAGAAGAGGAAGGAAGAAGTCAGTGGAGTTGAAATGAATACTACCATGACAGACCGTGCAGAATAGCAACCTGGATCCATGCATTGTCCATTTTATAAATAGACCCTCATGTGACATTTTGAGGAGGTTATTAGTAATTGCAGGGCGGTTACAAGCAGAGTGACCCTGAAGAAGAACACAATGTAAAGGTCAAACGCAATAGATGTAAGGCCAGAAACAATGGCATTTGTTTTATTTTAATTTTAAGTGGAATGTAACACTGAACTACTAAATATTGACCTAATAATATCTTATTTTTCCCACATACCGCCATACATTTAAAGGAGTACTCCGCCCCTAGACATCTTATCACCTATCCAAAGGATAGGGGATAAGATGTCTGATCGCGGGAGTCCCTGCGATCTCCCTGCTGAACCCTGTTTGTTTAGAGCGTCGGGTGCAGCGCCGGAGTTTTGTAACGTCACAGCCATGCCCTGCCCCCTCAATGCTGTCACACCCCCTCCCATAGACTTGCATTGAGGGGGCGAGCATCGCCAGTCATCCGGCACGGAGTGAAGTTCACTCTGTGCACCAGATGTCTGGGATGCCACAGCTGGGGACCCCCACCATCAGACATCCAATCCCCTATCCTTTGGATAGGGGATAAGATGTCTAGGGGCGGAGTACCCCTTTAAGCCTTAACAGTGCCATATAGTGCAGTAATAACACCACAATGTAAGGCTATGCTTACATCTGTGTTGAAGGCACCATTGTGGGCTTTCGTCACAGATTCTATTCAAAATACCATACAAAAACCATAGCAAAAAAATGTTTTGGGTCCAGTAAAATGACCCCATACTGGAAACTTGGACCCCAATAAAGTCAATGGGACCGGTTGGGCTCTGCTGGTGTCCATCATGCAGTGGATCTGCCAAATCGTTTTTTTTTTGTTCTTCTGCTCCAATTATGGAAAAACAACGGAGCCTCAAACAAAGGTGTAAACTTACCCTAAGGCTGGGTTCACACTGTGGAACTTCTGGGCAGAATTTCTGCATTGCCGTCCCCATAGATGTCAATGCATTTCTGAGGCCCCCCCCCAACACACCAAACCCTTCGCCTCCAGGCCAAAAGGCACCTGCAAGGTCCCAGGTGCAATGTCCCCTTTCGCCGAAGCTACTCAGGGACCGAAAAGTGCTCCTGGCGAACAACTAGGCGTTAATCAAGTTGCCATCTAGGAACCAGTAAAACCAGTTTGGCATTCCTGCCGAAGCAGGTATGCCACGGGGTATCTAGAGAGAACCTGTCATCACTAGAGGTACTCCGGTGGAAAACTATTTTTTTTTTTTTAAATCAACTGGTGCCAGAAAATTAAACAGATTTGTAAATTACTTCTATCTAGAAATCTTAATCCATCCAGTACTTATCAGCTGCTGTATGCTCCACAGGAAGTTCTTTTCTTTTTGAATTTCTTTCCAGTCTGACCACAGTGCTCTCTGTCCATTTCACAGACACCTCTGTCCATTTCAGGAACTGTCCATAGCAGTATAGGTTTGTTTTGGGGATTTGCACCTGCTTTGGACAGTTCCTGACATGGACAGAGATGTCAGCAGAGAGCACTGTGGTCAGGCAGAAAGGAAATTCAAAAAGAAAAGAACTTCCTCTGTAGCATACAGCAGCTGATAAGTACTGGAAGGATTAATATTTTTAAATAGAAGTAATTTACAAATCAGTTTGACTTTCTGGAGCCAGTTGATTTAAAATAAATTAAAAAATTAAAAAAAAAGTTTTTCCCACCAGAGTACCCGTTTAATGCTGCCTGAACATGTCTTCTGGGAAGTCCCAAGAGGCTTCTCCCTGCCCCACCAGCTTTGATTGATAGATCTCTTCTTCCTGTTTGGTATAGGGAAAGAACTCTCAACCAAGGTTGGTAACGGCAGGTAGGACACCATATTCTTCATGATCCGGGTTGCCAAGTCTCTGATAGCCTCATTGACCTTCTTGAATATGGAAAAAAAACTAATATATTGCTTGTTCTTGCAAGGTCAGTCTCTCCCGCAACCGGTAGCAGCCATTTTCTTGAAAGTCTAGTAAGATGAGATACATAATGTCTCATGCCATATCAATGTCAACCAACGATTGGATCAACCCAGTAAATGGCCGCTCCCGTACGTATGGACCAGATTGGGTGGAATTTCATTTTACTGTAGAGTAAGAACGCCTGAGGATCCGGGGTGTATTCATGCAGAGGTCACAGTAGCAATGCCTCTCCTGCCTATCGGACCTATAGACCTAGATGTGTGACAGGGTGAGAGGGAGGGATCGTGTCATGCGTGTCACCCGTTACTGTTCTTGTGCCACACGTGACATCGTCTCCGAGGCTCTACTTACGGTCAGGATCACTTGTTTCTTCTTCACTCTGCTCCTTGTTCTTGTAGAATGGGAACTTTCGTGAAAAGATGAAGTTCTTTTTACGCCTGTCATTGAATGACTGTGAAGGAGAGAAGGCATGGGGCAAAAACAGGGGTGTCTAATTCTTGTCACACTCATGCTGACAAAACTAGTGTGTAAATGTGGATACAACGACAGTGACCAAAGTATCTGGAGAAAAAATGATATCCAAAAATAGATTTTTTTTTTGAAAACTGTATTTTACATAATTTAATATGTAAACTACAAAATACATTACAAACTTGATGCCCACCAGATTTCTTTTTAGCCTTTGAGACTAAAGGTCACTATCTCAGCCTATGTATCTCATCCTATGTATCTCAGCCTATGTATCTCAGCCTATGTTCCTCTAAGGTAAGGTATGGATTAGTTCACAATGTCATTTATATACGGCCTTGTCTTGCTATCTATACAATAAAAATCTATTAGTCCAAAACCTCATGGCCCTGTATTCCTACCCACATTGTTATATAACTTTCACACCATGGGCCTCAGGGGCTGATGCATCTCCTTGTAGTATAGATAACATCAGTAGACTTCATCTATAACTACCTCTCCATCCTAACTTCACTAATATACCAAGTGCCCGTGGGGCCCATATAATTTTTATAATCATTACCAAGCACCACCAGGTGTGTCATAGTAGGTTTATTGAGATAACCTATGCAGCTAGCTACATACAGAGCATATACCTACCGGGGGGGGGGGGGTTAAATACCACCAGATATCTACCTATTGGGAGCACCTAAGTACCTACAAGGGAGCAACTATGTACTGGGGATGGCACCTATCTACCTTCTGGGGCAAATACTTACTGGGGAAACCATCTACCTACTGGGGGGCACCTGGCTACCTATAGGGAAACAACTACCTACTGGAGTAGGCACCTATCTACATTCTGGTGAAATACACCTACTGGTAGTACATATCTGGCTACTGAGGGGAAGTAACTACACCTATCTACCTATGAGGGGGCACCTGGTTACCTACAGGGGAGAAACTAGCTACTTGGGGAGGTGCCTATCTACCTACTGGGGGAAAATACCTACAGGGTGAACCAGCTACCTACTCTGGGTAACTATTGTATCTACCTATGGGGAAGAAACTATTTACCTACTGGGGACATATCTGCCTACAGGGGACAACTAACTACTGGATAGCACCTATCTACCTACTAGGTGAAAGACACCTAACAGGGGCACCTACTGACCCCCATCATAAGCATTTGGGGCACTTTTGGTGGAAAAAAAGGTAAGAATTATGTTTACATAGTGTAGACTCGGTAAGATGTTTGTCTGACAGATTTTGTGGATTTAAACCGTGGATGGGAGAAGTTGTCATGGCGGTCTGGAAAGGGAAGGAAAATGTCTAGAGTCAGAGAAGACGTCACCTGTGAGTCACTGGATGTAATCATTTATATAGTATACAAAGCCTGTGCATCTTCCACTATATGGTCACTGTACAGGGGTATTATTGGTCTGATTAAAGAGTGTTTTGTACAGTAACTATATAGAGGTAATTTTCACACACTATGTTGTTATGCGGTCATGATGCAACAGTATTATTTGTCCCTTGTAGAATGGTATTATTGGTAATGTCGGTCTTGATATACAATTTATTGTTCAGTAACAGTATGTTGGTGTTATCCAGTCACTGTGTGGCGATATGTGCCCCTTGTATGTTGGCATTATTGATGATAATATGTATGGTGATATTATTTCCTCCTTGTATGCTGGTAATATTGATATAATTGGTCTCAGTATACAGGATTTGGTCAGTAAGAGTATGATGGTAATATGTATGGTGATAATATTCCTCCTTGTATACCGATATTATTGGTAATATTGGTCTCAGTATTCAGGATTTGGTCAGTAAGAGTATGATGGTAATATGTATAGTGATAATATTCCTCCTTGTATACTGGTATTATTGGTGATATTGGTCTCAATATATAGGATTTGGTCAGTAACAGTATGATGGTAATATGTATAGTGATAATATTTGTCCCTTGTATACTGATGTTATTTAGTAGCTGTTTTATATGTAAATATGATTGTTTTTGGGACAAGGCAATTTTTGTATTATCTGCATAGGGCACTAAAATACCCTGTCGCGACCATGTGTGTAGCTGTAACATTATCTATCCATTTATCTATCTCATATCTATCTATCTATCTATCTCATATCTATCTATCTATCTATCTCATATCTATCTATCTCATATCTATCTATCTATCTCATATCTATCCATTTATCTATCTATTTCATATCTATCTATCTCATATCTATCTATCTATCTATCTATCTATCTCATATCTAACTATCTATCTCATATCAATCTATCTATCTCATATCTATCTATCTCATATCTACCTATCTATCTATCTCATATCTATCCATCTATCTATCTCATATCTATCTATCTATTTGTTCCTGCATATACTATAACATACATGGCTGACAGGCTGCTAGCATATCACATCACTGACAGGTCTGGATATCTCATTACTGTCTGTCACATTAGTGAAATCCTTCTTGTTCCAGTTTTCTATATATTATTTTCCTTTTGCCTCTCCTGTTACTCCGCACAGCTCAGTACTTATTATATTTTTTCATGTGTAATGTGAACTATTTTTAGACTTTAATTTATTTTGCTGTAATCTTATGGACTATACCACCATACTTTCATCCCCCTGAGAATATTCAAGTCAGTACACTATTTTCTCATGCATCATAGCTGGAACTATTTGGTCCTTTTATATTTGGACCAAATAAAGATATATTCTGCCTATCTATCTATCTATCTATTTATCTATCTATCTATCTGTCTGTCTGTCTATCTCTCTCTTATCTTTCTCTCTCTCATATCTATCTATCTCTTTCATATCTATCTATCTATCTCATATCTATCGATCGATCTATCTCATATCTATCTATCTCATATCTATCCATCTATCTATCTCATCTATTTATCTATCTCATATCTATCTATCAGAACCTGTAGGGTTAAAAAGTTCTGACAGCTTCTTTGTTGTTGTTTGTTGCTGGGTTACGCCCAGCTGTCTGAACTGGTCAGCTGACCTTGTTTGCAGCTCCTGTTCTGGCTCCATATAAGCTGGCAGTTTACTCCCAGTCAGTGCTTGCTATAGAGCTCAGTTTTGTAGCTAGCTGTCTGCTGAATTTGTTATACCTGGCTATCTGAACCTTTGGCTCCTCCCTCTGACTACTCTCTCTGGTATTAGCGACTTTGTACTTCTGACTTCTCCTGGCTTTGACGCGGTTTGTTGACTATGACTTTTGTGTGTGTGTTTAGTTTTATTTTGTTAGGTTGCCTATATCCCACTGGTCCAGGACTCTGACAGTTTCTTTGTATTTTATTGTGTTGACATTTACTCCCCTCACGTATTCAGGAAGGGACTGTCTTCATGGTTGTGGACCTGTTATTTAGGACAGGTACGCAAGTAGGCAGGGACAGGGGGAGAGGGCGAGTATAGTGTGCACTTCAGGTTCAGGGACATGATGTCATAGGTTCAGCCAGACGATCTCTAAGACGGGACCCCACTGAGGCCAATGATTCGCTGAGCGGGACTATAATGTGTCGCTAAACTTAAATGACATGCAGAAGGAACCAAAGCTTTGTGATACTGGCGGTGTGGGAGCGAGAGAGGTGAGTATGTGTTTTGGCTTTTATTACTTTCATGCTGCCCCTAACATCTGTAAGATTGTCCTGAATAACATGAAAATAAAGATAATTTTATTAAAATGGGTAATATTAATATGATATCAGTCAAAAAATGTACCTAAAACATCTGGCGCTTCTGATAACTTTGACTAAGAACACTGTGTTGAAGCTTTAGAACCACAATTTGTCATCACGTCATAATATAGAAGGTTTTGTCTTTTCACTTTGTCACTGAAGTTTTGTACCACTTTTACATTTCAAGCATATCTGAACTTTCCAAAAAAAAAAAAAAAAAAAAACTTAAAAGTGTAAACATGAAATGGATATATGGCGCGATGATTAACCCATTCACCTCTGACAAGTATGTGGCAAAAAAAATAAAAATAAACCTTGTGTGGAGCACAGTTGAATAATGGCCAAAGTGCCACAAATGTCTAAAATATTAAAATGTACTTGTCATTTTATCCATCCTTGATTTGGCTAGACCCTTTACTCCGGACTTAGGTGAAGCCCCTTTGGCAGTGATTACAGCCTCCAATCTTTTTGTGGATGAGGCCACAATGTTTACACACATGGATATGGAGATTTCCTGTCATTCTTCTCTGCAGATCCACCCAAGCTCTGTCAGGTTGGATGGGGACTGTCAATGGAAGCCTTTTTTAGGTCTCTTCAGAGATCTCCCTTTAGGTTGGGGCTCTGGCTGGGACACTCAAGGACATTCACAGAGTTGTCCCTAACCTGCTCCTGTGTTGTCTTGGCAGTGTGCTTAGGGGCATTGTTGGAAGGAGAAACTTTGGCCTAGTCTGAGGTCCAGGGCGCTTTGAATGAGGTTTTTATTAAGAATATCTCTGTACTTTGGTCCAATCAGTTTTCCCACAACCCTGACCAGTTCTGCCTGTCCCCACAACATGATGCTGCCCCCACCATGATCACTGTAGGGATGGTATTGGGCAGGTGATGGGCAGGGCCTGGTTTCCCCACAACATGATGCTGCCCCCACTATGATCACTGTAGGGATGGTATTGGGCAGGTGATGGGCAGGGCCTGGTTTCCTCCAGACATGATGCTGCCCCCACCATGATCACTGTAGGGATGGTATTGGGCAGGTGATGGGCAGTGCCTGTTTCCTCCAGACATGATGCTGCCCCCACCATGATCACTGTAGGGATGATATTGGGCAGGTGATGGGCAGTGCCTGGTTTCCTCCAGACATGATGCTGCCCCCACCATGATCACTGTAGGGATGGTATTGGGCAGGTGATGGTCAGTACCTGGTTTCCTCCAGACATGATGCTGCCCCCACCATGATCACTGTAGGAATGGTATTGGGCAGGTGATGGGCAGTGCCTGGTTTCCTCCAGACATGATGCTGCACCCACCATGATCACTGTAGGGATGGTATTGGGCAGGTGATGGGCAGTGCCTGGTTTCCTCCTGACATGATGCTGCCCCCACCATGATCACTGTAGGGATGGTATTGGGCAGGTGATGGGCAGTACCTGGTTTCCTCCAGACATGATGCTGCCCCCACCATGATCACTGTAGGGATGGTATTGGACAGGTGATGGGCAATGCTTGGTTCCCCCAGACATGATGCTGCCCCCACCATACTTCCCTGTAGGGATGGTATTGGGCAGGTGATGGGCAGTGCCTGGTTTCCTCCAGACATGATGCTGCCCCCACCATGATCACTGTAGGGATGGTATAGGGCAGGTGATGGGCAGGGCCTGGTTTCCCCACAACATGATGCTGCCCCCACTATGATCACTGTAGGGATGGTTTTGGGCAGGTGATGGGCAGTACCTGGTTTCCTCCAGACATGATGCTGCCCCCACCATGATCACTGTAGGGATGGTATTGGACAGGTGATGGGCAGTGCTTGGTTCCCCCAGACATGATGCTGCCCCCACCATGATCACTGTAGGGATGGTATTGGGCAGGTGATGGGCAGTACCTGGTTTCCTCCAGATATGATGCTGCCCCCACCATGATCACTGTAGGGATGGTATTGGGCAGGTGATGGGTAGTGCCTGGTTTCCTCCAGACATGATGCTGCCCCCACCATGATCACTATAGTGATGGTATTGGGCAGGTGATGGGCAGTGCCTGGTTTCCCCCAGACATGATGCTGCCCCCACCATGATCACTGTAGGGATGGTATTGGGCAGGTGATGGGCATTGCCGGGTTTCCTCCAGACATGATGCTGCCCCCACCATGATCACTGTAGGGATGGTATTGGGCAGGTTATGGGCAGTGCCTGGTTTCCTCCAGACATGATGCTGCCCCCACCAAGATCACTGTAGGGATGGTATTGGGCAGGTGATGGGAAGTGCCTGGTTTCCCCCAGACATGATGCTGCCCCCACCATACTTTACTGTAGGGATGGTATTGGGCAGGTGATGGGTAGTGCCTGGTTTCCTCCAGACATGATGCTGCCCCCACCATGATCACTGTAGGGATGGTATTGGGCAAGTGATGGGCAGTGCCTGGTTTCCCCCAGACATGATGCTGCCCCCACCATGATCACTGTAGGGATGGTATTGGGCAGGTGATGGGCAGTGCCTGTTTTTTTCCAGACATGATGCTGCCCCCCACCATGATCACTGTAGGGATGGTAATGGGCAGGTGATGGGCAGTGCCTGGTTTCCTCCAGACATGATGCTGCCCCCACCATGATCACTGTAGGGATGGTAATGGGCAGGTGATGGGCAGGGCCTGGTTTCCTCCAGACATGATGCTGCCCCCACCATGATCACTGTAGGGATGGTATTGGGCAGGTGATGGGCAGTGCCTGGTTTCCTCCAGACATGATGCTGCCCCCACCATGATCACTGTAGGGATGGTAATGGGCAGGTGATGGGCAGTGCCTGGTTCCCCCCAGACATGACGCTGCCCCCACCATGATCACTGTAGGGATGGTATTGAGCAGGTGATGGGCAGTGCCTGGTTTCCTCCAGACATGATGCTGCCCCCACCATACTTCACTGTAGGGATGGTATTGGGCAGGTGATGGGCAGTGCCTGGTTTTCTCCAGCCATAACGCTTAGAACTAAGGCCAAAAGGTTCAATCTTGAGTGACCATTATGTTCTCCTTTCTCCCAGCTTACTTAGTTTTGTGGGCTGGCAAGCTCAAGGAAAAGTCTTGGTTGTTCCACACTCATTCCATTTAAACATTATGAAGACCACTGTGTTTTGAGGAAATGTTTTGAACCCTTCTTCAGATCTGTGCCTTCACGCAATCCTGTCCAATCTGAGCTCTACAGGCAGTTCTTTCCACCTCATGGCTTGGTTTTTGCTCTAAAATGCATTGTCAGTTGTGAGATCTTATATAGATAGGGCTGTGTCTTTCCAAATCATGTCCAGCTGACTCTGGTCAAGGTGTAGAAACATCTCAGAGAAATGGAAGGCCCCCAGAGCAAAATTTTAAGTTATATCCATGTAAACTTTTCATTTTTCCATTGAACATTATAAAAACTATATCATATAAATATATATATATATATATATATATATATATATATATATACAGAGGATCAGAGGTGAAGGAGATAAACTAAATGTAGATTTAGCTGCAACATAAAGTATGTCATGCCTGAAAAAAAACACCTAAAACAGTAAAGAAAAAAACATGCAGACACAAAGCATGGACCATAGAGCCTGAATGAGAACCAGAAGAGAACCAATGATGGCAGCGGATGTGGAATAAGATATATATCAGAGATGCTGACTATGGACATGCATGCAGCTGGAAATGGGATGAGAAGATGGATGGCCAATGGACTGGGTCATGTGTCTTCTCACAGCAGGAAATGTAATGCATCAATAATTCCTATTTATAAAAGTCCTATCTGTTCTAGAAACCCAATGTGACATCATGTAGATCACGAATCGAAAAAATTACCACACATACAATATGCTAGAAAATGATTAAAAACACTTAAATAGAAAATACACTGTATTAAAGGGGTACTCCGGCCCCAAGACATCTTATCCCGGGGGTCCCGCCGCTTGGGACCGCGCAATCTAGCATGCTGCACTCACCTGTACCACTGCAGGAAGCGCTGGAGGCTCTCAGTGTTATGCCTCCTGAACAAGGGGACGGAACAAGGGGACGGAGTATAGTGACCCGTCCCGTGTGACGTCACACCCCGCCTCCCTCAATGCAAGTCTATGGGAGGGGGCGTGACGGCAGTCACGCCCCCTCCTATAGACTTGCATTGAGGGGGTGGGACGTGACGTCATGATACTCCGTCCCCGTGGTCGGGAGGCATAACACTGAGAGCCTCCAGCGCTTCCTGCAGTGCTTACAGGTGGGTGCTGCATGCTAGATTGCGGGGGTCCCCTTTGGATAGGGGATAAGATATCTTGGGGCCACAGTACCCCTTTAAAGTGAGCCCGTCACCATAGATTCAAAATTTTAATACAAAATATAGTACAAGAGGTATTATTATACATTTACCTAATAGTTTATTTTATTTTTTTTCTTATGTTTATATATATATATATATATATATATATATATATATATATATATATTTATTTTTTTTTTTTTTTTTTTTTTTTTTTTTATTATTATTATTATTATTATTTTTTTTAAGAGAACCGATCACTATAAAATATCCCTCTGAAACATTGGTGTGCTACTAAGTGGAAAAATTCACCAGCTAAGTAACCCCTAAATTGGCTTCACATGGTGTCACATGACCAGACGCAAGTCTTTTGAAACAGGAGTCACATGTCATATGATTCTTTTTTGAAACTGCTGATTGGCTGAGAGGGGACATGTGGTACACCATGTGACTACACCAAACCAGGAAGTATTTTTTATTTTTTTTGCATTGTTTGACATTTTGGGGCAGTTTAGTTGCTATAATTACACAGATAGTATAGGGTATCATGCTCTATACTTTTATTTCAGTAGGTCTGTTCTAGTGACAGGTTCCCTTTAAAAACAATTCGCCCCTTTTTCTGGCTATTGTAGCGGCAGTACGGAGACACAGAGGGGTCACTTTATCTCCTTGTCGAGATAAAAGTAATTCGATCTGTTCCTTTGTGTTGTCGGCATCAGCCTTGGAGATAAATGTCAGCTCTCCGAGTTATATTTGAGGGTGACCGGTCCACAATAATTAGAAAAAGATTAACCAACAGCGTTCATGTCTATTAAGAACAGAATAGAAAAATACACACGCTCTAAAATCCCAATTCTCGGTAAAATAAACCAAACATCATTTACTTCTTAAAGGAGTAGTCCAGTGCTGACAAACGTATCCCCTATCCTAAGGATAGGGGATAAGTTTCAAATCGTGGGGGTTCGACAGCTGGGGCCCCCTGCGATCTCCTTTATGGGGCCCTGGCAGCCCGCGGGAAGCGGGCGTGTTGACCACCGCACGAAGCGGTGGCTGACACGCCCCCTCAATACAACTCTATGGCAGAGCCGGAGCACTGCCTTCGGCAATCTCCGGATCTGCATAGCGCTGTATTGAGGGGGAGTGTCTGCCATTGAGGGGGCGTGTTGACACCCGCTATCTGACCAGCGAGCCGGAGCCCCGTACAGGAGATGGTCTGACCCCTCCCGCGATCTGAAACGTATCCCCTATCGTTAGGAAAGGGGATGAGTTTTTCAGCACTGGACTACTCATTTAAAGGGCCACTGTTAATCCACACAATGTTCAGTGTGTTGGGGGTTCAGGTGATGAGATTCCCGGCCGAGCAGTAACCAAAGGGCTGAAAACTGTGCCCATATAATGCTCTGTTCGGCCCACCCAGGGGGAGTGAAATGGCCAAGCAAAGCCAAAGTGGCACAATGTTCAGTCGAGCGATTCTACCCATTTTTCTCAAGGCACAGTGTGAGGGTCTCAGCACCCGGACCAGGTCAGTATCACATCGTGTGAAATGACAGTGACCCCAAATCAAACAAAATAGTATAATAATAACAACATAAGGTCAAAAAGCTAATTTAAGGAATAAAACTAAAACAATTGCAACTATTGGGGTCATTTATTAAAACCGTTTTAGGATCAGCAACCAATTAGATCTCAGGGTAAGTAAAACCTCTGCTTTACTCTTTAATTCGTTTAGATAATTTTTGTGTTGCTTAAATTATATTTATAATTAATTCATAAATAATTATACAACAGTCCTGTTTTTATGAGACTATCTCTAGTCCTTAACAGGGGCAATGAGTCAGCATTCTGTCAGTATTACAGCGCTTCCTGGTAGAATGGGGCGGGGACTCCTGTTTCATGACCCTAGGGCCAATTCCTCATCTTATTAACAGTGTCGTTCCGGTTTAGGCTGTAGTCCTGCACAGGTGATTGCTACCCAATAACACTGGAGATAAGACCAACCAAGGCTTGGCCCTAACTATCCGAGGGCCTCACAGTAGCTAAATGGTTTGGACTTATAGTATATATCCCGATGAGCAGTGAAGCTGTTAATGATATATTTGTTAAGATTAAACTAAATTCAAGTGGTTATCTAGTGTTTTTCTTTAAATAATAATATGGGGCTGGTGTGAGGGTAAAGAAACAGAAATTAAACATACTTACTTAGCCCTGGTCCTCTGCAGCTCCTGTTGGGCTCTGTCTGGTTCCCTAATGGCCTCTCTTCTTCCTGCTTAAAAGTGTTTGTTGCAGGATCTATTGGCTCAGCCAATCACTGGCAGAGAAGGGACACCACTGTGGGCAGTGACTGGATGAGAAGGCAGGTCATACACCGAACACTCCTCTTGGAAGCAGGAAGAAGAAAGAAGATCACGGGAGCTGCAGGGACTGGGGCTAGGTAAGTATGTTATTTTTTCCTACTCCTTCCTCCCTATTACCATATTTTATTTTTATTTTTTATTTATTTTTAAATACTGGATAACCCCTTTAAACACTTCTTGCTAGGTGGCTCTGCAGATTACAGCTGATCACTGGGTGGAGGTCTCATCAGCGGAACACTTCGTGATCAGCTTATTGTCAAGGAACCTTTCTAAAAAGTAGAAAAAGAAGATCCCCTCTATATAATCAGTCAGAGCCATCACTCTAATGTGTTTTATTGTCAACCAAATAATTAATGACACGGTTAAAAATAATGATGACAAAGATTTGTATTCTTCTCTGCATCGGCAGGCAGCGCCAATCTAGCACCGAGCTCCTAATGGTCGTCTACGTTACAAGACAACGATTGAAGCTCATTTGTGTAATTGCTTAATTATCAGATAAAATATAACAATCTTCTCTTTTGTGAATTCATTAGAATAAATTATCTTCAATAATACACATGGCGTGAAATCCATTCAATATTCCCCTTGGAGGGGTTTTGTTAAACCTTCATGTTTGTATTCAAGGGGTATTCTTATTTTGAACCCTCATAGTATATATACGGAACACGCCATAAGTGGAGGGTCTAGGAAATGGTAAAGGGGGTCCCCTTTAAAATGGGCCTGTTCATTAGAGTAGAACAGACTACCAAGCCTTGAATGATCATATTAAAGGGGTACTCCCGTGGAAAACCTTTTTTTTTTTTTTTTTAAATCAACTGATGCCAGAAAGTTAAACAGATTTGTAAATCACTTCTATTAAAAATCTTAATCCTTCCAGCACTTTTTAGGGGCTGTAAACTAAAGAGAAATCCAAAAAAGAAACTAATTTCCTCTGATGTCATGACCACAGTGCTCTCTGCTGACCTCTGCTGTCCATTTTAGAAACTGTCCAGAGCAGCATATGTTTGCTATGGAGATTTTCTCCTGCTATGGACAGTTCATAAAATGGACAGCAGAGGTCAGCAGAGAGCACTGTGGTCATGACATCAGAGGAAATGCATTTTTGGGGGGCATTTCTCTTTAGTATACAGCCCCTAAAAAGTACTGAAAGGATTAAGATTTTTTAACAGAAGTGATTTACAAATCGTTTTACTTTCTGGCACCAGTTGATTTAAAAAAAAAAAAAAAGGTTTTCCACGGGAGTACCCCTTTAATATGATCATTCAAGGCTTGGTAGTCTGTTCTGCTCTAATGAACAGGCCCATTTTAAAGGGGTATTCCAATATTATAGTTTATTACTAGGATGGGTGGCGGTCAGACCTCCAGATGGCAATATGCCTATAGTGGGACAACTACCTTTAGGGTACATTTACATTGTATCTGCTGCTACAGATTTGATGCTGTTAAATCAATATAAATAAATAGTTGAACACAGCATCGAACCCTCAGTGTGGATGTACCCTTACCGATGCAAAAAGTGCAAGAAGGATTGGATCTAGCTTGTCCAGGAAATAACTTTTTTTATATATCAACTGGCTCCAGAATGTTAAACACATTTGTAAATTACTTCTATTAAAAAATCTTAATCCTTTCAGTACTTATGAGCTGCTGAAGTTGAGTTCTTCTTTTCTGTCTAAGTGCTCTCTGTCTCAGGAACTGTCCAGAGTAGAAGCAAATCCCCATAGCAAACCAATTCTGCTCTGTGCAGTTCCCGAGACAAGCAGAGATGTCAGCAGAGAGCACTGTTGCCAGACAGAAAACAACAACTCAACTTCAGCAGCTGATAATTATTAGAAGCATTAAGATTTTTTTAGAAGTAATTTACAAATCTGTTTAGCTTTCTGGTGCCAGTTGATATATAAAAATGATTTTTTTTCCTGGAATACCCCTTTTTTTTTTTTTTTTTTTTAATTGCTATTAACCAACGCGTTTCAGGCATACTAGCTACCCTTACTAAGGGTCATTACACAAATGTTACCGTTCAATTTTTAATATTGGCCAATTGTGCATATTGATGAGGAAGCTGGGGGTATCCTATGTCTGGGGATCGCCTTAGCACATACAGAGGACATGAATTCCTAGTTATTGTATTTAAAGGGGTACTCCGCTGCTCAGCGTTTAAAACAAAATGTTCCGAATGCTTAGAGCGTGTGTCGGGAGCTCGTGATGTCATAGCCCCACCCCTCATGACGTCACACCCCGCCCCCTCAATGCAAGTCTATGGGAGGGGGCGTGACGGCTGTCACGCCCCCTCCCATAGACTTGCATTGAGGGGGTGGGCAATGACATCACCCGGGCTCCCGGCACACGCTCTAAGCATTCAGAACATTTTGTTTTAAACGCTGAGCAGCGGAGTACCCCTTTAAATACAGAGGGCTCCGGCAAATCTACAGCCCCCTAAAAGGCGGCTTTGACAAATCTACCTGTCACACGTAATTTTGCCGCTTTTTCCGCCTTCGGGAAAGATCCAATAAAATGTCTAACGCAACAATCGTGGGATTAGATTAAAGCGTTTCAGCCGTAATCTAAGAAGCGATTAATCAGCCGCAATTTAGTCAAAGACAAAGGGACGTAAAAACGTTAAATGCGATAATAACAGCGGTGATGTATGGTCATGCTGGGCTGCGATAGGTGTCTGTGGAGGAAATTAAATCTCCTGCCATCATACACGGGCAATGTATAATATCGCATCCAATGCTTAATACCCCATTCCCGGCCTGAAATTCTATTATGAGATTATATTATTTGCAAAAAAAAATAAAAAAATTCTATATAACATTGAGATTTTCTTATCTAACAAGCAAATTGTTATTGTATTATTTTACCCTGCTCATAAATTTAAAAATGTAATGAATTTTTTTTAAATAATAAATATAATTTATAAATGCTATGTGCAAATGTATAAATAAATAAATATATATATATATATATATATATATATATATATATGTTAGCTAACAAGCAAATTGTTATTGCATTAAATTTATGAGTAGGGTAAAATACAATAAACAATTTGCTTGTTAGATAAAAATATATATTTATTTATACATTTGCACATAGCATTTATAAATTATATTTATTTAAAAAAATTGCATTAAATTTATGAGTAGGGTAAAATAATACAATTTTTTTTTAAAATAATAAATATAATTTATAAATGCTATGTGGAAATGTATAAATAAATATATTTTTTTATCTAACAATCAAATTGTAATTGTTTTATTTTACCCTACTCATAAATTTAATGCAATTTTTTAAAATAATAAATATAATTTATAAATCCTATGTGCAAATGTATAAATATATATATTTTTATCTAACAAGCAAATTGTTATTGTATTATTTTACCCTACTCATAAATTTAATGCAATTTTTTTAATAATAAATATAATTTATAAATGCTGTGTGCAAATGTATAAATATATATATATATATATATATATATATATATATATATAATATATATATATATATTTATAATATAAATGTTCAACATTTTTTACCGTAATATAAGTTGTTTTATATTTTATTTGTTTTTATTATTATTAATATATTATATATTTTTTGGGGCATTAAATTACTGATTGTTTTGCAATTGTTTTTTTTTTCTTTCCTGATAAAAAAAAAAATAATATTTTTGCTTTTTACAAAAATAAACTGGTTTAGATCTTCAAAGTGATATAGACATTTAAAAAAAAATCATAGTTTTTAATGTCCTTAAACACAACTTACCCCTTTGGCATCGATCAATCCGGGCTTTGCATTAAACTTCACAGTTTTCAACCTCGCCCGCTCTTTTCTTTCCACCCTGAAATAAAATGCAGGATGTGTTAGATCGTATTATAAGTGGCCATGACCTATATATAAAATGTATATCGAGGTAGCCATGACTGCTTTTTCCTACAAACAGTGCCAATGTGGCTCAGCCCTATTCACTTCAATGGAGTGAAGCTGCAATACCAGACACAACCAATAGACAGGGGTGGCGCTGTTATTTCTTATACTGGACACAGGGCCATTTAAAGAGGTATTCCCATCTCGTAATAATATTAGCTATCTACAGGTAGGGTTGCCACCTTTCTTGCAAAAAATACCGGCCATGCAAATTTGCATAATTAATTATACATGCTTAACGTCACAGGACACACATATGCGGGGGAAATTTTGTCCTATTCTGACCCCTATAACCTTTTTATTTCTCCTTAGATGGGCCTATATAAGGGCTAATTTTTTGCGCCCCGATCTGTAGTTTTTAACAGTACCATTTTTGTTTTGATGTGACTTTTTGACTGCTTTTTTTTTTAAATTAAATTTGGGAGTTGCAGTTGGTTACTAACTACAACTCCCAGCATGCCCTGATACAGCCTGTGGCTCAGCAGCTGCCCCAAATGAAAACTACAACTCCCAGCATGCCCCAATAGACCGCATCCTTTGTGCATTTTTTTAGTGTAACACCTTTGCACTTTTTCTTGCACTTTGGGTGATTCAAGAGCACGTTCCTCGGCTCTTAGAAAAAAGAAAAAGAGTGTAAGAAGGGGCACCATGAACTCTTCATCTTGTGGCACTCACCTCTTGCCGGTATTGCATAGCATTGTCTGTATTTTTAAAATAAAAATACCGGCAGTGGGGACAAAATAACAGCTGTGCCGGTAAAATACCGGCCAGGTGGCCACCCTATCGGCAGGACAGGGAATAACATTCTAAAACAGTGCTACAGTGCACAGAGAGGAAACAGATTTGCCATCATAGGGTCATAAACTGAAGGAAGAAAGAAGAAGAAGAAAGAAGAAGGAAGAAGAAAGAAAGAAGACAAGAAGCAAGAAGAAGAAAGAAAGAAGAAGCAAGAAGAAGAAAGAAGAAGCAAGAAGAAAGAAAGAAATAAGAATAAGAAAGAAGAAAGAAAGAAGAAGAAAGAAGAAGCAAGAAGAAGAAAGAAGAAAGAAAGAAGAAAGAAGAAGCAAGAAGAAAGTAAGAAATAAGAATAAGAAGAAAGAAAGAAGAAGCAAGAAGAAGAAGAAAGAAGAAAGAAAGAAATAAGAATAAGAAAGAAGAAAGAAAGAAGAACAAAGAAGAAGCAAGAAGAAGAAAGAAGAAAGAAAGAAGAAAGAAGAAGCAAGAAGAAAGAAAGAAATAAGAATAAGAAAGAAGAAAGAAAGAAGAAGCAAGAAGAAGAAGAAAGAAGAAAGAAAGAAATAAGAATAAGAAAGAAGAAAGAAAGAAGAAGCAAAAAGAAGAAGAAAGAAGAAAGAAAGAAAGAAGAAGAAAGAAAGAAGAAGAAAAAAAAATGTCCTCCATGTGTACTCAATCCATCCTCCCGTTCCCCTCCTTGTCACATGCTTTCTGTGTATACACTAATATAAGGAGAGAGGAATGAGTTGCTGTGTTTGATGTCGTATGACGAGAACATTGTGGCAAAATATCTAATTGCTCAATTATGATAATAACAACTGCAACAGAAGGAGCAAAGAAAGGAAGCGTCCGGAGAACAGCGCAGGCTTCAGGCTCCTCCAGCAATTAAAGGTCAATGAGATCTGCTTCAGTGGAAGCCGCCATGTGTAATGTCTATGAGGGCCAGTGGGGAGATTCATTACAGGAGAACAAGAGGAGATAGAGGGATGGAACCTGGACAATAACCTACATAATATGAATATAGTCCAATAACTCCTGTCCATACATTTCCTGTCTGTAAATCCTAAAGCCAAGGAAAGATTAAAAAATCACCAAAAGGCATCAAATTACAGATTAAACATTCTTATAAAATGTCAACAAAAGTTCGATTTTATTTCCATCATTTACACTTTCAAAATAACAGAAAACAAAAAAATGGCGTCTGCAAAAGTTTGGGCACCCTGCAGAGTTAATATCTTGTACTGCCCCCTTTGGCAAGTATCACAGCTTGTAAACGCTTTTTGTAGCCAGCCAAGAGTCTTTCAATTCTTGTTTGAGGTATCTTTGCCCATTCTTCCTTACAAAAGTTTTCCAGTTCTTTGAGATTTCTGGGCTGTCTGTCACGCACTGCTCTTTTAAGGTCTATCCATAGATTTTCAATTATGTTGAGGTCAGGAGATTGTGAAGGCCAAGCAAAACCTTCAGTTTATGCCTCTTGATGTAATCCCCCGTGGATTTCGAGGTGTGTTTAGGATCATTATCCATTTGTAGAAGCCATCCTCTCTTTATCTTCAGCTTTTTCCCAGATGGCATCAAGTTAGCATCCAAAATTTGCTGAAATTTTATTGAATCAATTTTTCCTTCTACTCGTGAGATGTTCCCTGCGCAACTGGCTGCAATACAACCCCAAAGCATGATTGATCCACCCCCATGCTTAACAGTTGGACAGAGGTTCTTTTCATTAAATGCTGTTCCCCTTCTTCTCCAAACGTACCTTTTTAACCTCATCGGTCCACAGAACTTGTTTCCAAAATGCATCAGGCTTGTCTATATGTTCATTTGCAAAGTTCAAATGCTAATTTTTTTTGTTGAGGACGTAGAAGAGGTTTTCTTCTGATGACTCTTGTTACGCCGAGCGCTCCGGGTCCCCGCTCCTCCCCGGAGCGCTCGCAACATCCTCGCAATCGCAGCGCCCCGGTCAGACCTGCTGACCGGGTGCGCTGCGATACCTCTTCCAGCCGGGATGCGATTCGCGATGCGGGTGGCGCCCGCTCGCGGTGCGCACCCCGGCTCCCGTACCTGACTCGCGTCCCGGCGCGCGCGGCCCCGCTCCTTAGGGCGCGCGCGCGCCGGGTCTCTACGATTTAAAGGGCCACTGCGCCGCTGATTGGCGGAGTTGGCTTAATTAGTGTATTCACCTGTGCACTTCCCTATATAACCTCACTTCCCCTTCCCTTCCTTGCCGGATCTTGTTGCCATCGTGCCAGTGAAAGCGTTTCCCAGTGTGTTCCTAGCCTGTGTTCCAGACCTCCTGCCGTTGCCCCTGACTACGATCCTTGCTGCCTGCCCCGACCTTCTGCTACGTCCGACCTTGCTCTTGTCTTCTCCATTGTACCGCGCCTATCTTCAGCAGTCAGAGAGGTTGAGCCGTTGCTAGTGGATACGACCTGGTTGCTACCGCCGCTGCAAGACCATCCCGCTTTGCGGCGGGCTCTGGTGAAAACCAGTAGCAGCTTAGAACCGGTCCACTAGCACGGTCCACGCCAATCCCTCTCTGGCACAGAGGATCCACCTCCTGCCAGCCGAATCGTGACAGTAGATCCGGCCATGGATCCCGCTGAAGTTCCACTGCCAGTTGTCGCCGACCTCACCACGAAGGTCGCCCAGCAGTCGCAACAGATAGCGCAACAAGGCCACCAGCTGTCTCAACTGACCGTGATGCTACAGCAGCTACTACCCCAGCTCCAGCAATCATCTCCTCCGCCAGCTCCTGCACCTCCTCCGCAGCGAGTGGCCGTTTCCGGCCTACGACTATCCTTGCCGGATAAATTTGATGGGGACTCTAAGTTTTGCCGTGGCTTTCTTTCACAATGTTCCCTGCACTTGGAGATGATGTCGGACCAGTTTCCTACTGAAAGGTCTAAGGTGGCTTTCGTAGTCAGCCTTCTGTCCGGAAAAGCTCTGTCATGGGCCACACCGCTCTGGGACCGCAATGACCCCATCACTGCCTCTGTACACTCCTTCTTCACGGAGATTCGAAGTGTCTTTGAGGAACCTGCCCGAGCCTCTTCTGCTGAGACTGCCCTGCTGAACCTGGTCCAGGGTAATTCTTCCGTTGGCGAGTACGCCATCCAATTCCGTACTCTTGCTTCCGAATTATCTTGGAATAATGAGGCCCTCTGCGCGACCTTTAAAAAAGGCCTATCCAGCAACATTAAAGATGTTCTGGCCGCACGAGAAATTCCTGCTAATCTGCATGAACTTATTCATCTAGCCACTCGCATTGACATGCGTTTTTCCGAAAGGCGTCAGGAGCTCCGCCAGGATATGGACTTTGTTCGCACGAGGCGTTTTTTCTCCCCGGCTCCTCTCTCCTCTGGTCCTCTGAAATCCGTTCCTGTGCCTCCCGCCGTGGAGACTATGCAAGTTGACCGGTCTCGCTTGACACCTCAAGAGAGGACACGACGCCGCATGGAGAATCTGTGCCTGTACTGTGCCGGTACCGAACACTTCCTGAAGGATTGTCCTATCCGTCCTCCCCGCCTGGAAAGACGTACGCTGACTCCGCACAAAGGTGAGACAGTTCTTGATGTCTACTCTGCTTCTCCACGCCTTACTGTGCCTGTGCGGATATCTTCCTCCATCTTCTCCTTCTCTACTATGGCCTTCTTGGACTCCGGATCTGCAGGAAATTTTATTTTGGCCTCCCTCATCAACAGGTTCAACATCCCGGTGACCAGTCTCGCCAGACCCCTCTACATCAATTGTGTTAACAATCAAAGATTGGACTGTACCGTGCGTTACCGCACGGAACCCCTCCTAATGTGCATCGGACCTCATCACGAAAAAATTGAGTTTTTGGTCCTCTCCAATTGCACTTCCGAAATTCTCCTTGGATTACCGTGGCTTCAACGCCATTCCCCAACCCTTGATTGGTCCACAGGAGAGATCAAGAGCTGGGGTACTTCTTGTCTCAAGGACTGTCTTAAACCGGTTCCCAGTACTCCCTGCCGTGACCCTGTGGTTCCCCCTGTAACCGGTCTCCCTAAGGCTTATATGGACTATGCTGACGTATTTTGCAAAAAGCAAGCTGAGACTTTACCTCCTCACAGGCCTTATGACTGTCCTATTGACCTCCTCCCGGGCACTACTCCACCCCGGGGCAGAATTTATCCTCTGTCCGCTCCAGAGACTCTTGCTATGTCTGAATACATCCAGGAGAATTTAAAAAAGGGGTTTATCCGCAAATCCTCCTCTCCTGCCGGAGCTGGATTTTTTTTTGTGTCCAAAAAAGATGGCTCCCTACGTCCTTGCATTGATTACCGCGGACTTAATAAAATCACGGTAAAGAACCGCTACCCTCTACCTCTTATCTCAGAACTCTTTGATCGCCTTCAAGGTGCCCACATCTTTACCAAACTGGACTTAAGAGGTGCTTATAATCTCATCCGCATCAGGGAGGGGGACGAATGGAAGACTGCATTTAACACCAGAGATGGACACTTTGAGTATCTGGTCATGCCCTTTGGCCTGTGCAACGCCCCTGCCGTCTTCCAAGACTTTGTTAATGAAATTTTTCGTGATCTCTTATATTCCTGTGTTGTTGTGTATCTGGACGATATTCTGATTTTTTCTGCCAACTTAGAAGAACACCGCCAGCATGTCCGCATGGTTCTTCAGAGACTTCGAGACAATCAACTTTATGCCAAAATGGAGAAATGTCTGTTTGAATGTCAATCTCTTCCTTTCCTAGGATACTTGGTCTCTGGCCAGGGATTACAAATGGACCCGGATAAACTCTCTGCCGTCTTGGATTGGCCACGCCCCTCCGGACTCCGTGCTATCCAACGTTTTTTGGGGTTCGCCAATTATTACAGACAATTTATTCCACACTTTTCCACCATTGTAGCTCCTATCGTGGCTTTAACCAAGAAAAATGCCAATCCCAAGTCCTGGTCTCCCCAAGCGGAAGACGCATTTAAACGGCTCAAGTCTGCCTTTTCTTCTGCTCCCGTGCTCTCCAGACCTGACCCATCTAAACCCTTCCTATTGGAGGTAGATGCCTCCTCAGTGGGAGCTGGAGCCGTCCTTCTACAAAAAAATTCTTCCGGGCATGCTGTTACTTGTGGTTTTTTTTCTAGGACCTTCTCTCCGGCGGAGAGAAACTACTCCATCGGGGATCGAGAACTACTGGCCATTAAATTGGCACTTGAGGAATGGAGACATCTGCTGGAGGGATCAAAATTTCCAGTTATCATTTACACCGATCACAAGAATCTCTCCTATCTCCAGTCTGCCCAACGGCTGAACCCTCGCCAGGCCAGGTGGTCGTTGTTCTTTGCCCGTTTTAACTTTGAAATTCATTTTCGCCCTGCCGACAATAACATTAGGGCCGATGCCCTCTCTCGTTCCTCGGATGCCTCGGAAGCAGAGGTCTCTCCGCAACACATCATTCCTCCTGACTGTCTGATCTCCACTTCTCCAGCCTCCATCAGGCAAACTCCTCCAGGGAAGACCTTCGTTTCTCCACGCCAACGTCTCGGGATTCTCAGATGGGGTCACTCCTCCCACCTCGCAGGCCATGGGGGCATCAAAAAGTCCCTGCAACTCATCTCTCGTTTCTATTGGTGGCCGACTCTGGAGACGGATGTTGTTGATTTTGTGCGGGCCTGTACTGTCTGTGCCCGGGATAAGACTCCTCGCCAGAAGCCTGCTGGTCTCCTTCATCCTCTGCCTGTCCCCGAACAGCCTTGGTCACTGATTGGTATGGACTTTATTACTGACTTACCCCCATCCCGTGGCAACACTGTTTGGGTGGTTGTTGATCGATTTTCCAAGATGGCACATTTTATTCCTCTTCCCGGTCTTCCTTCAGCGCCTCAGTTGGCAAAACAATTTTTTGTACACATTTTTCGTCTTCACGGTTTGCCCACGCAGATCGTCTCGGATAGAGGTGTCCAATTCGTGTCTAAATTCTGGAGGGCCCTCTGTAAACAGCTCAAGATTAAATTAAACTTCTCTTCTTCTTATCATCCCCAATCCAATGGGCAAGTAGAAAGAATTAACCAGGTCCTGGGTGACTATTTACGGCATTTTGTTTCCTCCCGCCAGGATGACTGGGCAGATCTTCTACCATGGGCCGAATTCTCATACAACTTCAGAGTCTCTGAATCTTCTGCTAAGTCCCCATTTTTCGTGGTGTACGGCCGTCACCCTCTTCCCCCCCTCCCTACTCCCTTGCCCTCTGGTTTGCCCGCTGTGGATGAAGTAACTCGTGATCTTTCCACCATATGGAAAGAGACCCAAAATTCTCTTTTACAGGCTTCATCCCGCATGAAAAGGTTTGCCGATAAGAAAAGAAGAACCCCCCCCATTTTTGCTCCCGGAGACAAGGTATGGCTCTCCGCTAAATATGTCCGCTTTCGTGTCCCCAGTTACAAACTGGGACCACGCTATCTTGGTCCTTTCAAAGTCTTGTGCCAGATTAATCCTGTCTCTTACAAACTCCTTCTTCCTCCTTCTCTTCGTATTCCCAATGCCTTCCATGTCTCTCTCCTTAAACCACTCATCATCAACCGTTTCTCTCCCAAACTTGTTTCTCCCACTCCTGTTTCCGGTTCTTCTGACATCTTCTCCGTAAAGGAGATACTGGCCTCCAAGACGGTCAGAGGAAAAAGATTTTTTTTGGTAGATTGGGAGGGCTGTGGCCCTGAAGAGAGATCCTGGGAACCTGAGGACAACATCCTAGACAAAAGTCTGGTCCTCAGGTTCTCAGGCTCCAAGAAGAGGGGGAGACCCAAGGGGGGGGGGTACTGTTACGCCGAGCGCTCCGGGTCCCCGCTCCTCCCCGGAGCGCTCGCAACATCCTCGCAATCGCAGCGCCCCGGTCAGACCTGCTGACCGGGTGCGCTGCGATACCTCTTCCAGCCGGGATGCGATTCGCGATGCGGGTGGCGCCCGCTCGCGATGCGCACCCCGGCTCCCGTACCTGACTCGCTCTCCGTCGGTCCTGTCCCGGCGCGCGCGGCCCCGCTCCTTAGGGCGCGCGCGCGCCGGGTCTCTACGATTTAAAGGGCCACTGCGCCGCTGATTGGCGGAGTTGGCTTAATTAGTGTATTCACCTGTGCACTTCCCTATATAACCTCACTTCCCCTTCCCTTCCTTGCCGGATCTTGTTGCCATCGTGCCAGTGAAAGCGTTTCCCAGTGTGTTCCTAGCCTGTGTTCCAGACCTCCTGCCGTTGCCCCTGACTACGATCCTTGCTGCCTGCCCCGACCTTCTGCTACGTCCGACCTTGCTCTTGTCTTCTCCATTGTACCGCGCCTATCTTCAGCAGTCAGAGAGGTTGAGCCGTTGCTAGTGGATACGACCTGGTTGCTACCGCCGCTGCAAGACCATCCCGCTTTGCGGCGGGCTCTGGTGAAAACCAGTAGCAGCTTAGAACCGGTCCACTAGCACGGTCCACGCCAATCCCTCTCTGGCACAGAGGATCCACCTCCTGCCAGCCGAATCGTGACAACTCTTCCATGTAGACCATATTTGTACAAGTATCTCTTTATAGTGGAATAGTGTACCACAACTCCAGTGTCTGTCAGATCTTTCTGGAGGGAGTGTGCAGTCAAACGTGGGTTTTGAATAGTTTTTCTCACAATCCTGCGAGCTGTTCTGTCTGATATTTTTCTTGGTCTTCCAAATCTTGCTTTAATTTCCACTGTTCCTGATGACTGCCATTTCTTAATTACATTCCGAACAGAGGATATTGACATCTGAAAACGTTTTGCTATCTTCTTATAGCCTTCTCCAGCTTTGTGAGCGTCAACTATTTTCAGTTTCAGATTTCTAGACAACTGCTTAGAAGAACCCATGGTGCTGATTGTTGGGGCAAGGTCAGATGAGTCTGGGCATTTAAAACCTTTGAGATTGACATCACGTGGTCTTCCCAGATGATGATTGAGAACAATCCATGACACTGGCAGGTGTCAGCTTTGCAAAGGGGGCAGTGCATGCTATAAATTCTGCAGGGTGCCCAAACTTTGGGAGACCCCATTTTTTTTTCTGTTATTTTGAAAGTGTAAATGATAGAAATAAAATCTAACTTTTGTTGACATATTATAAGAATGTCTAATCTGTAATTTGATGCCTTTTTGAGATTTTTCCATCTTTCCTTGGCTTCTTTATGCACATTAATACAAATTTTTACCTGGGGTGCCCAAACTTTTGATCCCCACTGTATCTATCTATCTCACATCTATCTATCTCATACCTATCTATGTCATATCTACCTATCTATCTTCTTGTCTCTTTAGCGCCACCTAGAGTTAAAGGAAAGCTGTCAGCCTGTTATAATGTGAGTGAACAGAAATTCATCGAGGGGTCACTTACTTAAATATGTCCAGTAGGTCTTGAGATCCAGAAGACCCTCTGCTAAATTCAGTGAATCGCGCACAGGAGGCGGGGCTCCGCCCACTCAATTTACATATTCTTTATTGCCTGTGACACCACTTCAATAATGAATATGTAAATTGAGTGGGCGGTGCCCCACCTCCTGTGCGCTATTCTCTGAATTTAGCAGAGGATCTTCTGGGGGACATATCTCAGGACCTACTGGACATATTTAAAATAAGTGACCCCTCCTTGGACTCCTGTTCACCCACATTATAACCCAGTGTATTAGGTTTAATGTGGGTGAACAGGCTGACAGTTTCCCTTTAACCCCTTAACGACGCAGGACGTATATTTACGTCCTGCGCCGGCTCCCGCGATATGAAGCGGGATCGCGCCGCGATCCCGCATCATATCGCGTCAGTCCCAGCGCTCATCAACGGCCGGGACCCGCGGCTAATACCACACATCGCCAATCGCGGCGATGTGCGGTATTAACCCTTTAGAAGCGGCGGTCAAAGCTGACCGCCGCTTCTAAAGTGAAAGTGACCCGGCTGCTCAGTCGGGCTGTTCGGGACCGCCACGGTGAAATCGCAGCGTCCCGAACAGCTGACAGGACACCGGGAGGGCCCTTACCTGCCTCCTCGGTGTCCAATCGGCGAATGACTGCTCCGTTCCTGAGATCCAGGCAGGAGCAGTCAAGCGCCGATAACACTGATCACAGGCATGTTAATACACGCCTGTGATCTGTGTAAAAGATCAGTGTGTGCAGTGTTATAGGTCCCTATGGGATAATAATGATCAGTATATAAGAGATCAGTGTGTGCAGTGTTATAGGTCCCTATGGGATAATAATGATCAGTATATAAGAGATCAGTGTGTGCAGTGTTATTGGTCCCTATGGGACCTATAAAACTGCAAAAAAAATGTAAAAAAAAGTGTTAATAAAGGTCATTTAACCCTTTCCCTAATAAAAGTTTGAATCACCCCCCTTTTCCCATAAAAAAATAAAACAGTTGTAAAAAATAAATAAAATAAACATATGTGGTATCGCTGCGTGCGTAAATGTCCGAACTATAAAAATATATCATTAATTAAACCGCACGGTCAAAGGCGTACGCACAAAAAAATTCCAAAGTAAAAAAAAGCGCATTTTTGGTCACTTTTTATACCATTAAAAAATGAATAAAAAGTGATCAAAAAGTCCGATCAAAACAAAAATCATACCGATAAAAACTTAAGATCACGGCACAAAAAATGAGCCCTCATACCGCCCTTTAAGTGGAAAAATAAAAAAGTTATAGGGGTCAGAAGATGACATTTTTAAACGTATAAATTTTCCTGCATGTAGTTATGATTTTTTCCAGAAGTGCGACAAAATGAAACCTATATAAGTAGGGTATCATTTTAACCGTATGGACCTACAGAATAATGATAAGGTGTAATTTTTACCGAAATATGCACTGCGTAGAAACGGAAGCCCCCAAAAGTTACAAAATGGCGTTTTTTCTTTGATTTTGTCGCACAATGATTTCTTTTTCCATTTCTCAGTGCATTTTTGAGTAAAATGACTGATGTCACTGCATAGTAGAATTGGTGGCGCAAAAAATAAGCCATAATATGGATTTTTAGGTGGAAAATTGAAAGGGTTATGATTTTTAAAAGGTAAAGAGGAAAAAATGAAAGTGCAAAAACGGAAAAACCCTGAGTCCTTAAGGGGTTAAAGGGGTACTCCGTTGCTAAGCATTTGGAACAAACTGTTCCGAATGCTGAAGCTGAGAGCTCGAGATGTCATAGCTCTGCCCCCTCATGCCCCGCCCCCTCAATGCAAGTCTATGGGAGGGGGCGTGACAATGGTCACGCCCCCTTCCATAGACTTGCATTGAGGGGGCGGGGCGTGATGACATGAGGGGGCGGGCTATGATGTCACGAGCTCCCGGCGCTGGCTCCAGTGGTCGGAACAGTTTCTTTCAAATGTTGAGCAGGGGAGTTCCCCTTTAGCCAACCAGTAAGTTAAAGCCCATTCCATTAAAGTGATTGTGTAGTAGGATACTTTTATTTTTTGCAAGGGTCGGATTGGGATGAGAACATAATCTGGGCACTGCACCCCTCCCCCTCTGTTCAGATGCTCGCGGGTCCTCACTGCTCCCCACTTTTTGGTCCCCTTAGGACTTGCTTCTATGTTCTCCAGATTATTTATTACCCATCGTCCTCCAGCCTCCTCCATCCTGCACTTTAAGGGTTATTTCTCTTATACATTCAGTGAATCTCTTTACCGTGTTCTTTCCCATCATGTTGTTGTAATTCCGGGAACCATCTATACAGTGTGGTGATATATGACTGGTATCAGCAATAGGGGGCGCCGGTGATCATCGATATTCACTTAACCTTATTAAACACCAGATGGAATCTACATTTCAGCCTTTTCGGTGACATCCTGAGAGACGCATTATCAGAACCTACAGAATTACAGCAAGAAATCTTAGGAAATCTACATTATGCCCTGAGGTCTGCTTGGTACGTGAATAGGTTTCTGCAGTGTGCAGTACTGTATTGTGGCCTGTCCCCTATAAATAGTGTCCCCAAACACACAGTGATGTCACAGTACAGGGGTAATATACACAGTGATGTCACAGTACAGAGATAATACACACAGTGATGTCACAGTACAGGGATAATACACAGTGATGTCAGGATAATATACACAGTGATGTCACAGTACAGGGATAATACACAGTGATGTCAGGATAATATACACAGTGATGTCACAGTACAGGGATAATACACACAGTGATGTCAGGATAATATACACAGTGATGTAACAGTACAGGGATAATACACAGTGATGTCAGGATAATATATACACAGTGATGTCACAGTACAGGGATAATACACAGTGATGTCAGGATAATATACACAGTGATGTCACAGTACAGGGATAATACACACAGTGATGTCACAGTACAGGAATAATACACACAGTGATGTCACAGTACAGGAATAATACACACAGTGATATCATAGTACAGAGATAATACACACAGTGATGTCACAGTGCAGGGATAATACACAGTGATGTCACAGTACAGGGACAATACACAGTGATGTCACAGTACAGGGACAATACACACAGTGATGTCACAGTACAGGAATAATACACACAGTGATGTCATAGTACAGAGATAATACACACAGTGATGTCACAGTACAGGGATAATACACAGTGATGTCACAGTACAGAGATAATACACAGTGATGTCACAGGACAGAGATAATACACTCAGTGATGTCACATTACAGGGATAATACACACAGTGATGTCACAGTACAGGGATAATACACACAGTGATGTCACAGTACAGGGATAATACACAGTGATGTCACAGTACAGGAATAATACACACAGTGATGTCACAGTACAGGAATAATACACACAGTGATGTCACAGTACAGGAATAATACACACAGTGATGTCATAGTACAGGGATAATACACACAGTGATGTCACAGCACAGGGATAATACACAGTGATGTCACAGTACAGGGATAATACACAGGGATGTCACAGTACAGGGATAATACACACAGTGATGTCACAGTACAGGAATAATACACACAGTGATGTCATAGTACAGAGATAATACACACAGTGATGTCACAGTACAGGGATAAGACACAGTGATGTCACAGTACAGGGATAATACACACAGCGATGTCACAGTACAGGGATAATACACACAGTGATGTCACAGTACAGGGATAATACACACAGTGATGTCACAGTACAGGGATAATACACACAGTGATGTCACAGTACAGGGATAATACACACAGTGATGTCACAGTACAGAGATAATACACACAGTGATGTCACAGTACAGGGATAATACACACAGTGATGTCACAGTACAGAGATAATACACGCAGTGATGTCACAGTACAGGGATAATACACACAGTGATGTCACAGTACAGAGATAATACACAGTGATGTCACAGTACAGAGATAATACACACAGTGATGTCACAGTGCAGAGATAATACACACAGTGATGTCACAGTACAGGGATAATACATACAGTGATGTCACAGTACAGGGATAATACACACAGTGATGTCACAGTACAGGGATAATACACACAGTGATGTCACAGTACAGGAATAATACACACAGTGATGTCACAGTACAGGAATAATACACACAGTGATATCATAGTACAGAGATAATACACACAGTGATGTCACAGTACAGGGATAATACACAGTGATGTCACAGTACAGGGACAATACACAGTGATGTCACAGTACAGGGACAATACACACAGTGATGTCACAGTACAGGAATAATACACACAGTGATGTCACAGTACAGAGATAATACACACAGTGATGTCACAGTACAGGGATAATACACAGTGATGTCACAGTACAGAGATAATACACAGTGATGTCACAGTACAGAGATAATACACTCAGTGATGTCACATTACAGGGATAATACACACAGTGATGTCACAGTACAGGGATAATACACACAGTGATGTCACAGTACAGGGATAATACACAGTGATGTCACAGTACAGGAATAATACACACAGTGATGTCACAGTACAGGAATAATACACACAGTGATGTCACAGTACAGGAATAATACACACAGTGATATCATAGTACAGAGATAATACACACAGTGATGTCACAGCACAGGGATAATACACAGTGATGTCACAGTACAGGGATAATACACAGGGATGTCACAGTACAGGGATAATACACACAGTGATGTCACAGTACAGGAATAATACACACAGTGATGTCATAGTACAGAGATAATACACACAGTGATGTCACAGTACAGGGATAATATACAGTGATGTCACAGTACAGAGATAATACACTCAGTGATGTCACAGTACAGGGATAATACACACAGCGATGTCACAGTACAGGGATAATACACACAGTGATGTCACAGTACAGGGATAATACACACAGTGATGTCACAGTACAGGGATAATACACACAGTGATGTCACAGTACAGGGATAATACACACAGTGATGTCACAGTACAGAGATAATACACGCAGTGATGTCACAGTACAGGGATAATACACGCAGTGATGTCACAGTACAGAGATAATACACAGTGATGTCACAGTACAGAGATAATACACAGTGATGTCACAGTACAGAGATAATACACACAGTGATGTCACAGTACAGAGATAATACACACAGTGATGTCACAGTACAGGGATAATACATACAGTGATGTCACAGTACAGGGATAATACACACAGTGATGTCACAGTACAGGGATAATACACACAGTGATGTCACAGTACAGGGATAATACACACAGTGATGTCACAGTACAGGGATAATACACACAGTGATGTCAGGATAATATACACAGTGATGTCATAGTACAGGAATAATATACACAGTGATGTCATAGTACAGAGATAATAAACACAATGATGTCACAGTACAGGGATAATACACAGTAATGTCACAGTACAGGGATAATATACACAGTGATGTCCCAGTACACAGATACTACACACAGTGATGTCACAGTACAGGGATAATACACAGTGATGTCACAGTACAGGGATAATATAAACAGTGGTGTCACAGTACAGGGATAATACACAGTGATGTCACAGTACAGGAATAATATACACAGTGGTGTGACAGTACAGGGATAATATACAGTGATGTCACAGCACAGGGATAATATACACAGTGATTTCACAGTAGAGATAATACACAGTGATGTCACAGTACAGGGATAATATACACAGTGATGTCACAGTACAGGGATAATACACACAGTGATGTCACAGTACAGGGATAAGACACACAGTGATGTCACAGTACACAGACAGTTATGTCACAGTAGAGATAATACACAGTGATGTCACAGTACAGGGATAATATACACAGTGATGTCACAGAAGAGATAATACACAGTGATGTCACAGTACAGGGATAATATACACAGTGATGTCACAGTACAAGGATAAGACACACAGTGATGTCACAGTACACAGACAGTTATGTCACAGTAGAGATAATACACAGTGATGTCACAGTACAGGGATAATATACACAGTGATGTCACAGTAGAGATAATACACAGTGATGTCACAGCACAGGGATAATACACACAGTGATGTCACAGTACACAGACAGTTATGTCACAGTAGAGATAATACACAGTGATGTCACAGTACAGGGATAATATACACAGTGATGTCACAGTACAGGGATAATATACACAGTGATGTCACAGTACAGGGATAATATACACAGTGGTGTCACAGTACAGGGATAATATACACAGTGATGTCACAGTACAGGGATAATATACACAGTGATGTCACAGTACAGAGATAATACACAGTGATGTCACAGTACAGGGATAATATACACAGTGATGTCACAGTACAGGGATAATACACACAGTGATGTCACAGTACAGGGATAATATACACAGTGATGTCACAGTACAGGGATAATACACACAGTGATGTCACAGTACAGGGATAATACACACAGTGATGTCACAGTACAGGGATAATACACACAGTGATGTCACAGTACAGGGATAATATACACAGTGATGTCACATATACAGGGATAATACACAGTGATGTCACAGTACAGGGATAATACGCACAGTGATGTCAAAGTACAGGGATAATACACAGTGATGTCACAGTACAGGGATAATACACAGTGATGTCACAGTACAGGGATAATATACACAGTGATGTCACAGTACAGGGATAATATACACAGTGATGTCACAGTACAGAGATAATACACAGTGATGTCACAGTACAGGGATAATACACACAGGGATGTCACAGTACAGGGATAATACACACAGTGATGTCACAGTACAGAGATAATACACACAGTGATGTCACAGTACAGGGCTAATACACACAGTGATGTCACAGTACAGAGATAATACACAGTGATGTCACAGTACAGAGATAATACACACAGTGATGTCACAGTACAGAGATAATACACACAGTGATGTCACAGTACAGGGATAATACATACAGTGATGTCACAGTACAGGGATAATACACACAGTGATGTCACAGTACAGGGATAATACACACAGTGATGTCACAGTACAGGGATAATACACACAGTGATGTCAGGATAATATACACAGTGATGTCATAGTACAGGAATAATATACACAGTGATGTCATAGTACAGAGATAATAAACACAATGATGTCACAGTACAGGGATAATACACACAGTGATGTCATAGTACAGGGATAATACACACAATGATGTCACAGTACAGGGATAATACACAGTAATGTCACAGTACAGGGATAATATACACAGTGATGTCCCAGTACACAGATACTACACACAGTGATGTCACAATACAGGGATAATACACAGTGATGTCATAGTACAGGGATAATACACACAATGATGTCACAGTACAGGGATAATACACAGTAATGTCACAGTACAGGGATAATATACACAGTGATGTCCCAGTACACAGATACTACACACAGTGATGTCACAGTACAGGGATAATACACAGTGATGTCACAGTACAGGGATAATATAAACAGTGGTGTCACAGTACAGGGATAATACACAGTGATGTCACAGTACAGGAATAATATACACAGTGGTGTGACAGTACAGGGATAATATACAGTGATGTCACAGCACAGGGATAATATACAGTGATGTCACAGCGCAGGGATAATATACACAGTGATTTCACAGCACAGGGATAATATACACAGTGATTTCACAGTAGAGATAATACACAGTGATGTCACAGTACAGGGATAATATACACAGTGATGTCACAGTACAGGGATAATACACACAGTCATGTCACAGTACAGGGATAAGACACACAGTGATGTCACAGTACACAGACAGTTATGTCACAGTAGAGATAATACACAGTGATGTCACAATACAGGGATAATATACACAGTGGTGTGACAGTACAGAGATAATACACCGTGATGTCACAGCACAGGGATAATACACACAGTGATGTCACAGAAGAGATAATACACAGTGATGTCACAGTACAGGGATAATATACACAGTGATGTCACAGTACAGGGATAATACACACAGTGATGTCACAGTACAGGGATAAGACACACAGTGATGTCACAGTACACAGACAGTTATGTCACAGTAGAGATAATACACAGTGATGTCACAGTACAGGGATAATATGCACAGTGGTGTGACAGTACAGAGATAAGACACACAGTGATGTCACAGCACAGGGATAATACACACAGTGATGTCACAGTACACAGACAGTTATGTCACAGTAGAGATAATACACAGTGATGTCACAGTACAGGGATAATATACACAGTGATGTCACAGTACAGGGATAATATACACAGTGATGTCACAGTACAGGGATAATTTACACAGTGGTGTCACAGTACAGGGATAATATACACAGTGATGTCACAGTACAGGGATAATATACACAGTGATGTCACAGTACAGAGATAATACACAGTGATATCACAGTACAGGGATAATGTACACAGTGATGTCACAGTACAGGGATAATACACACAGTGATGTCACAGTACAGGGATAATACACACAGTGATGTCACAGTACAGGGATAATACACACAGTGATGTCACAGTACAGGGATAATACACACAGTGATGTCACAGTACAGGGATAATACACACAGTGATGTCACAGTACAGGGATAATACACACAGTGATGTCACAGTACAGGGATAATATACACAGTGATGTCACATATACAGGGATAATACACAGTGATGTCACAGTACAGGGATAATACGCACAGTGATGTCACAGTACATGGATAATACACAGTGATGTCACAGTACAGGGATAATACACAGTGATGTCACAGTACAGGGATAATATACACAGTGATGTCACAGTACAGGGATAATATACACAGTGATGTCACAGTACAGAGATAATACACAGTGATGTCACAGTACAGGGATAATACACACAGGGATGTCACAGTACAGGGATAATACACACAGTGATGTCATAGTACAGAGATAATATACACAGTGATGTCATAGTACAGGGATAATACACAGTGATGTCATAGTACAGAGATAATATACACAGTGATGTCACAGTACAGGGATAATACACACAGTGATGTCATAGTACAGAGATAATATACACAGTGATGTCATAGTACAGGGATAATACACACAGTGATGTCACAGTACAGGGATAATATACAGTGATGTTACAGTACAGGGATAATACACAGTGATGTCACAGTACAGGGATAATACACAGTGATGTCACAGTACAGGGATAATACACAGTGATGTCACAGTACAGGGATAATACACACAGTGATGTCACGGTACAGGGATAATACACACAGTGATGTCACGGTACAGGGATAATGCACACAGTGATGTCACAGTACAGGGATAATACACACAGTGATGTCACAGTACAGGGATAATACACACAGTGATGTCACAGTACAGGGATAAAACACACAGTGATGTCACAATACAGGGATAATACACACAGTGATGTCACAGTACAGGGATAATACGCACAGTGATGTCACAGCACAGGGATAATACACACAGTGATGTCACAGTACAGGGATAATACACAGTGATGTCACAGTACAAGGATAATATTCACAGTGATGTCACAGTACAGGGATAATATACACAGTGATGTTACAGTACAGGGATAATACACACAGTGATGTCACAGTACAGGGATAATACACAGTGATGTCACAGTACAGGGATAATACACACAGTGATGTCACAGTGCAGGGATAATACACAGTGATGTCACAGTACAGGGATAATACACACAGTGATGTCCCAGTACAGGGATAATATACACAGTGATGTCACAGTACAGGGATAATACACACAGTGATGTCACAGTACAGGGATAATACACACAGTGATGTCACAGTACAGGGATAATATACACAGTGATGTCACAGTACAGGGATAATACACACAGTGATGTCACAGTACAGGGATAATACACACAGTGATGTCACAGTACAGGGATAATACACACAGTGATGTCACAGTACAGGGATAATACACACAGTGATGTCACAGTACAGGGATAATACACAGTGATGTCACAGTACAGAGATAATACAAAGAGTGGAAGAGATAAATCTAAATCTGTGTAGAGGAAGAGTGGGGCAGTTGCCCACAGCAACCAATCAGATCGCTTCTTTCACTTTTCAGAGGCCTTTTTAAAAATGAAAGATGCGATCTGATTGGTTGTTATGGGCAACTGCTCCTCTTTTCCTCTACACAGGTTTTCATAAATCTCCCCCAGTGATGTCACAATATAGAAGCAACACATGAGTGAGGACAGGATATGAAGTCAGGACATATGTACAGGATATAGGGATGGGATATGAGGTCAGGATACGGGAGGATTACAGGACCAAGACAGATTATCAAGTTTGGGGTTATTTAGTTTGGAGAAAAGATGTCTTAGGGGGATCTGATGACAACGTACAAATATATGAATGGACAGTACAGAGATCTTTCTAGTGATCTTTTTATGCCTAGGCCGATAACTATAACAAGGGGGCATCTTCTACATATAGAGGAAAGAAGGTTTAACCATAATCACTGACAGAGATTCTTTACTGTAAGAGCAGTGAGACTATGGAACTCTCTGCCCCATGATGTTATGATGTGTATGACTCAACAAACAAGTTTATGGTTGACCTGGATGTTTTTATTAAAATATATAATATTAGACGTTATGGATACTAGATATATGGGGATATTAGGTTGATCCAAGGATTTATTCTGATGCCATATTGGGGTCGGGAGAGAATTTTTCCTCTGGTTCAACACAGTAGGGTTCTAGGATGGACTCAATGGACTCCTGACTTTTTTCAACCTTACAAACTATGTTAGGACAAGATATGAAGATGGCATATGTGGTCGGGATATGAGGGCAGGGTATGAGTACGAGATATGAGGTTGGTATATGGGGGGGGGGACATGAGGCTAGATATGAGGTTGGGATACGGGGTCGGGATATGAGGTCAAGATATGATGAGATATGGGAACAGAATATAAGGTTGGGATATGAGAACAGGTTACGAGATCAGGATAGAAGAATACAATATGAGAATGGGATGAGGACGGGATATAAAGACGGCATTTGAGGTAGGGATATGAGGATGGTATATGAGGACAGGATATGGGGACAGGATATGAGGACGGGATATGAAGACAGGATATGAGGACGGGATATGAGGAACGGATGAGGAAGGGATAGGAGGACGGGATATGAGGTCAGGATAAGAGGACAGAATATGAGGACTGGATGAGGAAGGGATATGAGGACGGGGTATAAGGTTGAGATACGAGGACAAGATATGAGGTCAGGATATGAGGACGGTATAGGAAATCAGGATATGAGGACGGATGTGGGGATGGAATAGGAGGACTGGATATGAGGACAAGATATGAGGTCAGGATATGAGGACAGGATATGAGGACAAGATATGAGGACAAGATATGAGGTCAGGATATGAGGTCGGGATATGAGGACAAGATATGAGGTCAGGATATGAGGACGGGATATGAGGACAGGATATGAGGACAGGATATGAGAAAAGGATATGACGTCAGGATGTGGGGACGGGATATGAGGAGGGGATATGGGGAGGGGATATGAGGTAGGGACATGAGGACGGGATATGAGGACAGGATATGAGGATGGGATATGAGGACAGGATATGAGGATGGGATATGAGGACGTGATATGAGGACAGTATGTGAGGAAGGGATATGAGGACGTGATATGAGGACGTGATATGAGGACGTGATATGAGGACGGGATATGAGGACGGGATATGAGGACGGGATATGAGGACAGGATATGAGGACAGGATATGAGGACGGGATATGAGGACGGGATATGAGGACGGGATATGAGGACGGGATATGAGGACGGGATATGAGGACGGGATATGAGGACGGGATATGAGGACGGGATATGAGGACAGGATATGAGGACGAGATATGAGGACGAGATATGAGGACGGGATATGAGGACGAGATATGAGGAAGGGATATGAGGACAGGATATGAGGACAGGATATGAGGTCATGATAAGAAAGGGACATGAGGATGGGATATGAGGACGGGATATGAGGACAGGTATAATGAATAAAGCCTTATTAAAAAACAAACAGCACCTCATGTCTGCTTGTTGTTGGCCCCTACACCAGCTGCTTTTTCTCCAGTCCTGGTAGTTACTTCTTATCGTAGAAACCAACCCAGAGAGCAACCAACCAGAGTCCGACCATAATGTCCCTTATAAAGAGTAGAGAGTGCCCCCATAGTAGTGCCACTGGTTCACATGTGACATCTACATGGCCCTTAATTTGACTCCCACGGGGGAGAGCTATAGCAGGGAGTCACATATCACTGCAAAATAGGCCATGGCATGATGGGAGTTGTAGTTTTGCAACAGGGTTAGAGAACACTTGCATATACAATGAGCTTCTGGACGAACAATAAAGGGGCTGAGATTAGAAGGGACCCCCCAAGGTTGAGACCCCCCCCCATACATTGGTGAGCACTGGCCATCCATAGAGTTTTACTTCTTTATCCGCACGCTGTTAGCTATGTCTTCCTTAGGTGGTGATCATTTTTGGGATGTGCTACAGCCAGAACTTTGGCTTTGTTCTAGTTCTTCTTCCACACTTCAAAGGGAAGGTCGTTTGTGGTCAGGACGAGAAGGATACGTGAGATTTGTGGTTACTCTCAAAATAGACTGTGATGCCTAAACTGCACTTTCGGTGATATTTAATTTCCCCAGTACAGCGGCAGAGCAGAGGTATCTCCTCTCCATCTCTGCAGACCAGTGTTTCCTATCCAGTGTACCTCCAGCTGTTGCATAACTACAACTCCCAGCATGCCCTGACAGCCGTTGGCTGTCAGGGCATGCTGGGAGTTGTAGTTTTGCAACAGCTGGAGGAACACTAGTTGGGAAACACGGCCACAGACACTTGGTTTTGCAGTGTCCAAATGTAACAAGCCAATGCCGGGACATCCCATACGTATTCATGAGATTTCTAAATAAATAAAAATTCTGTCTGAACCCATCAACAGAACAGATGTCATTGGATGGAGAATTGAGAATTCGGCGTCACCAGAGGTGTCATCTTCTCCTGTCACATTCAAAGTTGAGGTAAAGGATCTGCTGGAAATCTGATCTAACGTCTTATTTGTATTGATAGAAAGAGACTTAAGAATTTTTGTTTGACGTGTGAGATTCGGAATGTTTTCCCTAATTGTCATTATTACAAAACATGGGCCAACGGAATATTATTGTATCCAGTCTACACAATGCTCTGTGAGCTAAACAGCCTGGACTCCAGACTGATACATTGAACATAGCTAGTCCTGCTCTCAGCTGAGAAGTGATACAATTGTATCCAGTCTAGACAATGCTCTGTGAGCTAAACAGCCTGGACTCCAGACTGATAAATTGCCTTCAGCGGTTGCAAAACTATACAGTGGGGATCAAAATTTTGGGCACCCCAGGTAAAAATTTGTATTAATGTGCATAAAGAAGCCAAGGAAAGATGGAAAAATCTCCAAAAGGCATCAAATTACAGATTAGACATTCTTATAATATGTCAACAAAAGTTATATTTTATTTCCATCATTTACACTTTCAAAATAACAGAAAACCAAAAAATGGCATTTGCAAAAGTTTGGGCACCCTGCAGAGTTAATATCTTGTACTGCCCCCTTTGGCAAGTATCACAGCTTGTAAACGCTTTTTGTAGCCAGCCAAGAGTTTTTCAATTCTTGTTTGAGGTATCTTTGCCCATTCTTCCTTACAAAAGTCTTCCAGTTCTTTGAGATTTCTGGGCTGTCTGTCACGCACTGCTCTTTTAAGGTCTATCCATAGATTTTCAATTATGTTGAGGTCAGAAGATTGTGAAGGCCATAGCAAAACCTTCAGTTTACGCCTCTTGATGTAATCCCCCCGTGGATGTCGAGGTGTTTTTAGGATCATTATCCATTTGTAGAAGCCATCCTCTCTTTAACTTCAGCTTTTTCACAGATGGCATCAAGTTAGCATCCAAAATTTTCTGAAATGTTATTGAATCAATTTTTCCTTCTACTCGTGAGTTGTTCCCTGTGCCACTGGCTGCAATACAACCCCAAAGCATGATTGATCCACCCCCATGCTTAACAGTTGGACAGAGGTTCTTTTCATTAAATTCTGTTCCCCTTCTTCTCCAAACGTACCTTTGCTCATTCCGGCCAAAAAGTTCAATTTTAACCTCATCAGTCCACAGAACTTGTTTCCAAAATGCATCAGGCTTGTCTACATCTTCATTTGCAAAGTTCAAACTCTGATTTTTGTGGTGAGGACGTAGAAGAGGTTTTCTTCTGATGACTCTTCCATGAAGACCATATTTGTACAAGTATCTCTTTATAGTGGAATAGTGTACCACAACTCCAGTGTCTGCCAGATCTTTCTGGAGGGATTGTGCAGTCAAACGTGGGTTTTGAATTGTTTTTCTCACAATCCTGCGAGCTGTTCTGTCTGATATTTTTCTTGGTCTTCCAGATCTTGCTTTAACTTCTACTGTTCCTGATGACTGCCATTTCTTAATTACATTCCGAACAGAGGATATTGACATCTGAAAACGTTTTGCTATCTTCTTATAGCCTTCTCCAGCTTTGTAAGCGTCAACTATTTTCAGTTTCAGATTTCTAGACAACTGCTTAGAAGAACCCATGGTGCTGATTGTTGGGGCAAGGTCAGATGAGTCTGGGCATTTAAAACCTTTGAGATTGACATCACCTGGTCTTCCCAGATGATGATTGAGAACAATCCATGACACTGGCAGGTCCCAGCTTTGCAAAGGGGGCAGTGCATGCTATAAATTCTGCAGGGTGCCCAAACTTTTGCAGATGCCATTTTTTGGTTTTCTGCACATTAATACAAATTTTTATCTGGGTGCCCAAACTTTTGACCCCCATTGTAACTCCCAGCATGCTGGGAGTTGTAGTTTTACAACAGCTGGAGACACCCTGGATGGGAAACACTGAGCTAAGCTTGTTGAAGGGCCATCTGACACCAAGCTTGATGACTGTTTCCAACAACAACCAGCAGAATTGTGAATGCAGCTCTGGAGTATAAACCAGGCTGTAATTCGTGGGCTGATAAAACTGTCATTAGAAACAATGATCCTTCGCTTACAAATAGATTAATCACAGTATATTAAAGGGGTACAACGGTGAATTTTTTTTTTTTTTTTTATAAATCAACTGGTGCCGGAAAGTTAAACAGATTTGTAAATTACTTCTATTAAAAAAATCTTAATCCTTCCTGTACTTATTAGCTGCTGAATACTACAATGGAAATTCTTTTCTGATTGAAACACAGAGCTCTCTGCTGACATCATGAGCACAGTGTTCTCTGCTGACATCTCTGTCTATTTTTAGGAACTGTCCAGGATAAAAGGAAATCCCCATAGCAAACGTATCCTGCTCTGGACAGTTCATAAAATGGACAGAGATGTCAGCAGAGAGCACTGTGGTCATGATGTCAGCAGACAGTTCTGTGTTTCAAAAAGAAAAGAATTTCCGATGTAGTATTCAGCAGCTAATAAGTACAGGAAGGATTAAGATTGAGTAATTTACAAATCTGTTTAACTTTCTGGCACCAGTTGATTAAAAAAAAAAAAAAAAAAAAGTTTTTCACCGGAGTACCCCTTTAATGATATGCAGTATCTAATTAGTATGCCATATAATTGCGATCTAAGTCCCTGGTGAAGAAGTGGGACCTTCATGGGATCCCAGAGATCTGATCCCCACTCATTTAGCTGATAGGTCATAAAGATGTATGGTGGGAACACATTGGTGTCCGGCATGCAATTGGATGTTCTCCGTGCTTGGTAATTCCTAGCATCTTCTATAAGTACATAAAGTGATTGAATATCAAATTACCCATAGGCCTCTAGATTTGCATTAAAGGGGTACTCTAGTGGAAATAAATGTTTTCATAATAATTGGCTACAGAAAAACCTTGATCCTTCCAGTACTTATTAGCTGTTTTATACTACAGGGAAAGTTAAGTTGTTCCTTTCTGTCTGACCACAGTGCTCTCTGCTGACACCTCTGTCCATTTTAGGGACTGTCCAGAGTAGGAGAAAATCCCCATAGCAAACCTCTCCTGCTCTGGACAGTTCCTAGAATGGACAGAGGTGTCAGTAGAGAGCACTGTGATCAGACAGAAAAGAACAACTTAACTTCCTCTGGAGCATACAGCAGCTGATAAGTACTGGAAGGATTACGATTTTTTAATAGAAGTAATTTACAATTTTTTTTAACTTTCTGGCACCAGTTGATTTGAAAATAAATAAATAAATAGTACCCCTTTAATATGTACACCAGGGCCGCAGCTGCAATAGCATGAGCTCTCCGCTTTCTCCAGTCTGAGAGACTTAAAGGGGTATTCCAGGAAAAACCTTTTTTTTATATATGAACTGGCTCCAGAAAGTTAAACAGATTTGTAAATCACTTCTATTAAAAAATCGTAATCACTGCTGAAGTTGAGTTGTTCTTTTCTGTCTAAGTGCTCTCTGATGACACGTGTTTCGGGAGCCGCCCAGTTTAGAAGCAAATCCCCATAGCAAACCTCTTCTACTCTGTGCAGTTTCCAAGACAAGCAGAGATGTCAGCAGAGAGCACTGTTTCAAGACAGATAAGAACAACTCAACTTTAGTAGCTGATTGTATAGAGATAGCAGCAGTATACATATAGACCTGGATGAGAGGAATATAACTTCTATATATTGTGTTTCTATAGAGATAGCAGCAGCAGTAGTAGCATACAGATAGAGCTGGAGGGTAGGTGTATGACTACTATATATACTGATCCCATAGAGATAGCTGCAGCAGTATATAGAGCTGAAGGGGAGGAGTATGACTACTATATATCCTGATCCCACAGAGATAGCAGCAGTATACAAATAGAGCTAGAGAGGAGGTGTATAACTACTAGATATCCTGATCCCACAGATATAGCAGCAGCAGTGTACAGACAGAGTTGGAGAAGAGGTGTATAACAAATATATATTCTGATCCCACAGAGATAGCAGCAGCAGCAGTATACAGATAGAGCTAGGGAGGAGAGGTGTATAACAAGTACATATTCTGATCCCATAGAGATAGCTACAGCAGTATACAGATAGAGCTGGAGGGTAGGTGTATGACTACTATATATCCTGATCCTATAGCGATAGCTGCAGGAGTATATTGAGCTGAAGGGGAGGAGTATGACTACTATATATATCCTAATCCCACAGATATAGCAGCAGTATACAGATAGAGCTGGGAGGGGAGGGGTATGTGAGTTGTCAGGAGAATCTGACAGGTGATGATGTCATCCTGTAGCTCACGGGAAGTCAGCTGACCCAGGGCAGATCACTTTCTTTGACACATTTAACACTGTGATTTTCTGTGGGTCAGATGAGTGATCACATGACCTAGTTACAGTAATAAAACACATGGATGTAGCTGTGCTGGAATAAAACAAATGTCGCTATAGGACTAGTGACGGTGATTGTGCATGATATGGGTAAAAAAAAATAAACAGAGTGCTTCTGGAATGTTTTCTCCAGATTTGAATGTAAATCCTAGTACAGAAGGATTTCACTGTAATACCTCCGCTTGCTGGGGATCACGCCCATCTCTTCGCTGTCTCCATCCTGTGTGACTCTTCTGGCCTGCCACCACTCATCGTCGGAGGCATTGATGACGTGTAGGATGTCTCCATATCTAAAGCCGAGGCCCTGGCTCGGGAGACCGCTGTCCTTGCTTTTATCGTAGTCGAACATGGCTCTGCAAGAGAAGAAGACGAGACGTCACATGACCAGGTTGTCACATGATCAGGTAGTCATGATGAGCTCAGTACATGAAGGTTCCTTTATTTAGACATTCCATGGTGACCTTTGGTCTCCTGTTAGGGTAAAGTTGAGGCAATACCATGATTTACTGCAGTGTTTCCCAACCAGGGTGCCTCCAGCTGTTGCAAAACTACAACTCCCAGCATGCCCGGACAGCCAAAGGCTGTCCGGGCATGCTGGGAGTTGTAGTTTTGCAACAGCTGGAGGCACCCTGGTTGGGAAACACTGATTTAATGTGACCCTGAGGCAGTGTTCATAATACGGGCATTTAAAGGGGTACTCCGGTGGAAAACTAATTATTATAATTTTTTTTTTAATCAACTGGTGCCAGAATGTTAAACAGATTTGTAATTGACTTCTATTTAAAAATCTTAATCCTTCCAGTACTTATCAGCTGCTGTATACTGGTACGTTCACACTATGGAATTCCTGCGGAATTTCACGGACGGAATTACGCGAGCGGAATTCCGTGGTGTGAACTTAACATTAGTGTGAATGGGTCTCCGCGAGACCAGTTCACGCTGCCGAATTGTTCCGCGCAAAAGAAAGAACATGTTCATTCTTTGCGCGGATACCGTGAGCACTGCATAGCCGTCAATGGTGACGGCTCAGTGCCCTGCCGCCCTAGCGCCGAAGTATTTTCGGCGGCCGCCGCCTGAATTCAGCGAGCGGAGATTCCGCAGTGTGAACGCACCCTACTACAGAGGAAGATGTATTTCTTTCTGGAGTTCATTCCAGTCTGACCACAGTGCTCTCTGCTGACACCTCTGTCCATGTCAGGAACTGTCCAGAGCAGGAGAGGTTTCCTATGGGGATTTGCTTCTACTCTGGACAGTTTCTGACATAGACAGAGGTGTCAGCAGAGAGCACTGTGGTCAGACAGAAAAGAACTTCACAACTTCCTCTGTAGTATACAGCAGCTCATAAGTACTGGAAGGATTAAGATTTTTTTTTAATAGAAGTCATTTACAAATCTGTTTAACTTTCTGGAGCCAGTAATATAAAAAGAACTGTTTTCCACCGGAGTGCCCCTTGAAGACAAAAGCTCCATAGTGAACATTGGTCTCCTGTTAGGGTAAAATTGAGGCAATACCATGATTTACTGTGACCCTAAGGGTACGTTCACAAGGGCGGATTTATTTGCAGGGTTTCCCGCTGCATATTTAAAAGGGGACGGGCTCTTCTCGGCTGAAAATCCACCGCAGACCCTACTGACTTCAATGAACATTTTTATAGTGATTTTTGAAATTAGCGGTAAAATTGCGGTGGTTATTAATGGCTGTACTGCTTAAATTAAATGCCCCATGTGAACACAGCCTTAGGGTACATTCACACAGGTGGATTTATTTGCGGCTTTCCCGCTGCATATTTGAAAGGGGACAGGCTATCCGCAGCAGATTTTCCGCAGTGTAATTTACACTATAATAATTGCTCAATAATACAATGAATAGCACTATTTTACCCCCATCATGCAAATTGTGGTAAAATTGTGCAATTTTTACAGCAATTTCAGAGAATTAGGGTAAAATTCCTAATATAATTATCAGTGATACTATTGATTAAACCTTCTGTGTGAACACAGCCTAAAGGATGTCATGGAGGGTACACATGCTTTGTGGTACTGCTGCAATTTTTAGTCACTCTCGGTAGAAAGCCCTGGTCTAAACTTCTTTTGCAAAGTCTAGGTTCAGACATGGTGGATTTGTTGTAGGTTTCCTATCCTAAAACAGACTTTGGTCCTTTATCTGGAAGGTTTAGCTTAGTTAAACCCCTTTGTATTTAATACAGCAATGGGAAAAAAAAGAGGCAAAATTGCCTACAGCTCCTTTGCCAGCCTATATGTTTCTATGGTTACAGACTACAAATGATGTGTAGTCTGATCCTGCAGTCACACGTTACTCTCTTTCCATCTGCCCCCGCCTCTACTGTCTGTAGGTTATCAAGAAGGAAGTGGAGTCACACACGTCTAGATAACTTTTTTTCCAATAATTATTTTCTTCAGTTTTTTTTGCCTTTCTATCCCGTTAAGTTGTATAATTCAATTTTGCAAACTTTTTATTATTATTATTGCTTCAATGTACAGTACATACCAAAAGTTTGGACACCTTCTCATTCAGAGTTTTCTTTATTTTCATGACTATGAATATTGTAGATTCACACTGAAGGCATCAAAACTATGAATTACCACATGTGGAATTATAGACATAACAAAAAAGTGTGAAAATCTGTCATATTCTAGGTTCTAGCCACCTTTTGCTTTGATTACTGCTTTGCACACTCTTGGCATTCTCTTGTTGAGCTTCAAGAGGTAGTCATCTGAAATGGTTTTTACTTCACTGGTGTGCTGGTGTGGAGGAGGAGGTGTGATGGTGTGGAGGAGGAGGTGTGATGGTGTGGAGGAGGAGGTGTGATGGTGTGGAGGAGGAGGTGTGATGGTGTGGGGGAGGAGGTGTGATGGTGTGGAGGAGGAGGTGTGATGGTGTGGAGGAGGAGGTGTGATGGTGTGGGGGAGGAGGTGTAATGGTGTGGGGGAGGAGGTGTGATGGTGTGGGGGAGGAGGTGTGATGGTGTGGAGGAGGAGGTGTGATGGTGTGGAGGAGGAGGTGTGATGGTGTGGAGGAGGAGGTGTGATGGTGTGGAGGAGGAGGTGTGATGGTGTGGAGGAGGAGGTGTGATGGTGTGGAGGAGGAGGTGTGATGGTGTGGGGGAGGAGGTGTGATGGTGTGGAGGAGGAGGTGTGATGGTGTGGAGGAGGAGGTGTGATGGTGTGGGGGAGGAGGTGTAATGGTGTGGGGGAGGAGGTGTGATGGTGTGGGGGAGGAGGTGTGATGGTGTGGAGGAGGAGGTGTGATGGTGTGGAGGAGGAGGTGTGATGGTGTGGGGGAGGAGGTGTGCTGTTGTTGGGGGGGGGGGGGGCTTTGCTGGTGACACTGTTGGGGATTTATTGAAGGCATACTGACCCAGCATGGCTATCACAGCATCTTGCAGCGGCTGCTATTCCATCCGGTTTGCATTTAGTTGGACCATCATTTATTTTTCAACAGGACAATGACCCCAAACACCTCCAGGCTGTGTAAGGGCTATTTGACCAAGAAGGAGAGTGATGGGTGCTGCGCCAGATGACCTGGCCTCCACAGTCACCGGACCTGAACCCAATTAAGGCAAAAGGGCCAACAAGTGCTAAGCATCTCTGGGAACTCCTTCAAGACTGTTGGAAGACCATTTCAGGTGACTACCTCTTGAAGCTCCTCAAGAGAATACCAAGAGTGTGCAAAGCAGTAATCAAAGCAAAAGGTGGCTAGAACCTAGAATATGACATATTTTCACACTTTTTTGTTATGTATATAATTCCACATGTGTTAATTCATAGTTTTGATGCCTTCAGTGTGAATCTACAATATTCATAGTCATGAAAATAAAGAAAACTCTGAATGAGAAGGTGTCCAAACTTTTGGTCTGTACTGTATTTGAAATAAAATATAAAGCAGCTTTACAAATAGTCTTGTATTAAAGGGGTACTCCACTGGCCAGAATTCGGAACATTTCGTTCTGAATGATGTGTGTGCGCTGCGGGGGTCGGCCATGCCCCCTCCTATAGACTTGCATTGACGTCACAATGGGGCATGGCCGACCCCCGCAGCACGCACACAGTGTTCGAGATTAAATGTTCCGAACGCTGGCCAGTGGTGTACCCCTTTAAAGGGGTACTCTGCTGGAATTTTTTTTTTTATCAATTGGTGCCAGAAAGTTAAACAGATTTGTAAATTACTTCTATTTAAAAATCTCAATCCTTCCAGTACTTATCAGCTGCTGTATGCTACAGAGGAAGTTCTTTTCTTTTTGAATTTCCTTTCTGTCTGACCACAGTGCTCTCTGCTGACACCTTTGTCCATTTTAGGAACTGCCTAGAGCAGGATAGGCTATTGGGATTTGCTCCTACTTTGGACAGTTCCTGACATGGACAGAGGTGTCAGCAAAGAGCACTGTTGTCAGGCAGAAAATAACTACACAACTTCCTGTGGAGCATACAGCAGCTGATAAGTACTGCAAGGATTAAGATTTGTAAATAGAAGTCATTTACAAATCTGTTTAACTTTCTGGCATCAGTTGATTAAAAAAAAAAATGTTTGACAGCGGAGTAGCCCTTTAAAGTCTCCTACCATTCTGTGTGTGCAGCTCCTAGGCAGACCTATGTGTTGCTAGGGCAACAGACTACAAACAAACCCTGTGTAGTCTGATCCTGCCCACCCCAGTCCTAATCTACAAACGGGGGCAAATGAAGTAATAAATGGCTGCAGTATCAGACTACACAGGGATAGTAGTCTGTAACCATGGCAACATAAATGTCTGCATAGGAGCTGTATACATAAAGCTATCTCTAATGGGTGGCTGTAGGAGAGACAGATCTCTTACATCTGGGAAAATAACTAATTTACATACTCTTTTTTTCCCAGTGAGCACCAGGCCTGTAAGATTTGCTATACAGGCCTAGTGATCTCCACAAGAAAAGCTACAGAAATCTATTTATAAGAGTAATTTTGGCAGTATTATGTGAGTTGCAGAAGTATACATACCCTATAGCTGAGCCCCCCCGAATCCGGATTTGGAGCAAACTTGGGAAGAGGTTTGTGGCTTGCCAAACTTTCGAACACTGCCGGGTTCGGCTCGTGCCAACAGCCGTGAGTACAGATCAGCCCAGGAAGAAGTTAATAAGCGCTAGTTAACTCCTTGTGGGGGGGGGGGGGGTATACATTATGCAGCCATCTATATACATTATGCAGCCATCTATATGGCTGTATAATGTATATAGTAAAGAGAGTGATACTTACCATCTCGTAGCTGGTCCAGACTTTTTATAGTGTAGCTCCGCTCCTTGAGACAACATTTCTAGAGGTGGGGCTACAAAAGAAGAGTTAACCCTGCTCCCCAAGAAGTTAATTAGCACTACTCAGCAGCGCGAATTAACTCCTTCCTTGATGGGTCAGCGCATAGCCCTCAGCCCAGCAAGATGTTACAGTAAACCAGCAGATTCGCTGGTTGACTGTAACAAAAGAGTCACAATGACAGCTGTGCAACCTAACCCTTTCGCTGCCAGTATGAACATCCCCAACAGTATGAGGTGTATAGTAAGTCTTTGCACTTCCTTCAGAGGAAACAGATAACAGATGTATCTACAAAATGTGTTGTGGGTTACCACGTGGCCCTCTCCACCCCTTCACCGGGCCCAGAGGACACATCGGGGATGGAGCGGTTTACAGCCCCCAACACACAAAGCAATTACGAGCCTTGCGTCGGCCATAAAGTAAATGTGATTCTCCTTCAGCTGTATGGACGCGCTCACAAACCGAACGACAGTAAAGACTCCCGCAGGAGGCACTCCATCATATTTATTGGCGGTAAGCCGGTGAGATCCAGTAACGGCAGCGAGCTTTTCCAGTTTACAATATGTTTCTCATGTAGGTGGCATCAGCCCTGCTAACAACGGATACTTGTCCATGCGGGAAGGAACAGATTCCTGACCCGAGAAGTTATGTGCATGGCTTCAATTCATGTGCCACGGGATATATATAAATCCAACAGAGTAGTCCGAGGGAGGCTCAGGGGACTGCTTTAGCAGTCCCAAGCCTCCCTCGGACTACTCCATTGGATTTATGTACATGCCCGTACTCAGCTTTGGGGAACAGGAAGATAACAATAGCCATTGGTACCCTAGATGAGCATCTACATTATATATACAAGTGGCGGCGTTGCGCTTGGATCGTAACATGTCCAGGTGAATGCATAGTAAATGTCATGATATACACCATCAGCACTGGATAACGCTCATTTGTTCTTCTTTTTGTTTTGAATATCAATAATATATGAAACAATTCAGATTTTAACTTATCCTACAGTGTTGCGTATACAATGTGTTTCCATGGTTACAGACTACAGACACACTGACTTACTGTAACGATCACACTTGGCCAGGCTGTGTACATTGCGCTGTGGTCAATGAGGAGTTATAGGTCTGGGCCAATCAGCAGCTAAGGTGGGGTATTTGATTCCTCCTCAGCTCGCTTCTCGGCCTTTTGGCTAAGATCAAGTGTAGTATCTGCTCTTATCAGTTTCATGCCAGTGCCTGAATGATGCCGGTTTTGGGCTGGTGGGGATGCATGCTGCATGGAGGGGGCAGAGGTACCGGGGCTGGTTCTGAGGAATCAGCTCGACGGCTGCTCTGATGTGACCTGTTTCCTCCGGGTCTCGCCATGAGGTTGGGGGGGTGTAGAGCCGAGGTACTTCTGTGCCTCGGGGAGTGGTGACCCTGACGTGCTGAAACTCACTGGGTGTTATAACTCACTGAGTGAACGCACTGCACCATTACTCTTCACCTTTGGCACTCACCCTTGGTATCCCGGCCTTCTGGCTAGGATCCGGGCAGTATATCTGCACTTATCCACTTATTTTTTTTTTTTGTGTTTTGTCACTGTGCCACTTTTACGTGTTGTTTTGTACACAGGATTGTCAGGATGCGGTAGCCCTTCTGGGTGTCCCTCCTGGCGGTCTAGGGGAGGTGTGTGTGGCCATTCGGTTCCTCACCTCCCTGCAACCCCTTGACATCTTGGCTTTGGTCAAGATGCCATCAGTATATGGCTCCTCGGCTGATACCTTGGTTAACGCCTAGGTTGAAGCCAGGTGCATTTTCGGCCCCTTAGTAGCTTCGGGGAAAAGGGGCATCGAACCTGGATCCTTGCAGGAGCTTTTTGGCCCGGAGGTGAAGGATAGGTTTGTTGGGGGGCCTCTCTCCTATCGGAGAAGGGCTTAGTGATAGACCGCATCCTTTGTGCACGTTTTTTTAGTGACACACGTTTGCACTTTTTCTTGCACTTTGGGTGATAGAGAGCACTTTCCTCGGCTCTTAAAGGGGTATTCCAGGCAAAAACTTTTTTTTACATATCAACTGGCTCTGGAAAGTTAAACAGATTTGTAAATAACTTCTATTAAAAAATCTTAATCCTTCCAATAGTTATTAGCTTCTGAAGTTGAGTTGCTGTTTTCTGTCTAACTGCTTTCTGATGACTCACGTCCCGGGACGTGACATCATCATTGAGCAGTTAGACAGAAAACTTCAGAAGCTAATAACTATTGGAAGGATTAAGATTTTTTAATAGAAGTAATTTACAAATCTGTTTAACTTTCCGGAGTCAGTAGATATATATAAAAAAAGTTTTTGCCTAGAATACCCCTTAAAAAAATAAAAATAATTTGATTCCTCCTCAGCCTTCTAGCTGGGCTCTTGATTTCAGCTCTGATCTGGTTTTAGTCCTGTTGGTTCCAGTTTAGATTTGTTATTATGTTTTAGCCATGGCTTCGTAGCTTTTAGCCTAAACCTGTTGGCCTGTTATCTGTGGATACAAATGGTAGAGTTTAACCCTGTCTATCTTGTATCTGTAATATGAACCAGTATTCTGGCTTGTATTTACACCTGTTTGTGTGTTTTGTACTCTATCACGGTTCTGATCCATTGTTTCTCTTGCTTTGCCCCTATACCGGTTGTTGTTTCTGTGTCTAGTTTGTGTAATCCAAAATCTGTGTATCCGGATTTGTATAAAATATGGATGTGTAAAGTCAGGCATAACTCCTACATAGGCATCTTGTTAACCCCTTTGCCCTGCTAATACTGAGTAGTTTAGTGAGCCTAGGTACTGCTAGGGCATACCTCCTATGTAAGCCACATGTCACCCTTCTAGTTTGCTACCAAGTTGTTCCAGTCCCGCTGCGAAGATACAATCTATATTTCTGCCGCCCATAAAAAATTATTTAAGCAAGGATCCAGCTGAACAAGAGCCTTGCTGCATTTCACTGGATCTTCTATTAGGCCTCCGGTCGGACCGTTGCAGGATTGTCTGTCACGTTCAGTGAGGTCACTCATGGATATATTTCTCTGAGTCTCTGTCCTTTATGGAATTACATCACGGTTACAAATCCGTCAGATCCTCATCCAGTCGTTTCTGAAATTTGGACTGTGAGGATGTTACATTAAAAAACATCTACCGAAGACATATTCACCAACACGTGCACAGAAAGCAACTAAAGATTTATTTCTTCAAAATATCTGCTGAAATAAGTATCATGATATTTTAATAGTTCAGACCCAATTAAAGGAGTACTGCAGCCATAGACAACTTATCCCCTATCCACAGGATCGCGTGGGGTCCCGTACGATCTCCCGTACAGGTACCCGACACTGCCGCAGCTCTGCGAAACAGCATTGGCGAGATTTCACTAAAGGTGCATTCACACCACGTTTTTGCAATACAGTTCCCGTATACGTTTTCAATGGGGAACCGTATTGAAAACCTTATCCATTGACTCTTCATTAAAAACCGTATGCCAAAAGAAGCATCCGGTTGTGTCCGTTTTGCGTCTTGTACGATTTTGTCAAATTTTTTTTTCCTGTACCCAAAACTGTAGCCTACCACGGTTTTTGGTCCGGGTGAAAAACTGTATTAAACCGTATACGTTTTTTTTTTTAACATGGGAGTCAATGGGAACTGTACAGAACCGTATGTACGTACGGTTCCATCCGGTTTGCACCATACGGTTTTTGACTTTGCACAGTTTTTTTTTCATGGAATTTCAATCAAACAAGTGAAACTTTATTCATAATGGAGTGAAAAGTTAAAAACGTATACTTTTTTTCTTAAAAAACTGATGCAACCGGACATCATTTTTCAAACCATATACGGTTTTTAACCGCATGTGGATTAAAATTTGCAAACACATTTTGATACCGTTTGGTCCGGTTTTGAGGAATCCGTTTTTCATTAAAAACCTGATACAGGAACTGTATTGCTAAAACGTGGTGTGAATGCAGCCATAGAGGTCGACAGACACGTCCCCTCCATTCATCTCTATGGGAAAGGCGGGGATGCATAAATGCTGCATCTCCGCCTCTCCTATAGAGATACATGGAGGGGGGTGTGTTGGGGATGTGTCAACACACCTTATGCATGGGGGTCGCGTCCAAACCCCACGCAATTAGACACTTATCCCCCTAGAGCAGTCTCCAACCTGCAGACCTCCAGATGTTGCAAAACTACAACTCCCAGCATGCCCGGACAGCCAACGGCTGTCCGGGCATGCTGGGAGCTGTAGTTTTGCAACATCTGGAGGTCCGCAAGTTGAAGATCACTGCCCTAGAGTGTCAGCTCTAGTATATGGGACCTGTGATTGAAAGGGCTTTAAAGGGGTACTCCGGTGGAAAAACAAATTTTTTTTCTTTTTTAAATCAACTGGTGCCAGAAAGTTAAACATATTCGAAAATTACTTCTATTAAAAAATCTTAATCCTTCCAGTACTTATTAGCTGCTGAATGCTACAGAGGAAATTCCTTTCTTTTTGGAACACTGATGACATCACGAACACAGTGCTCTCTGCTGATATCTCTGTCCATTTTAGCAACCGTGCATAGCAGATGTATGCTAAGGGCAGCATGGTGACTCAGTGGTTAGCACTGCTGCCTTGCAGTGCTGGGGCCTTGGGTTCAAATCCCACTAAGGACAACAGTAAATAAAGCATTATTATTATTATAATAACGTCAGCAGAGAGCAGTGTGTTCGTGATGTCATCAGAGAGCATTCCAAAAAGAAAAGAATTTCCTCTTTAGTATTCAGCAGCTAATAAATACGGGAAGGATTAAGATTTTTTAATAGAAGTAATTTACAAATATGTTTAACTTTCTGGCACCAGTTGATTTAAAAAAGAAAAAAAAGAATTGTTTTTCCACCGGAGTACCCCTTTAACTTCTGCCATACATGTAGATCGAATACTGGGAAGAGGTTAACGAATATATTACATTTTATTCATATATTTATAGGATTAACAGAAGAACTGCAATTTATATGGAAATTTGAAGCGTTACAATCTGTCCTATAAATCCCTGACTGATACTAGCTGCTCTGTGACAGATCACTTGACACCTCGGTGGACGGTCGATGTCTCAGAGAATTCACTTCTCATAAAATACCTTGATATAAGAATGACAGCTCAGAAGTGATGGGTCACAGAATGACAGACGTTTCCTGCAAAGAGCGAGGGAAAGCACCATCTTACTACACAGACATCCTATTAACCGCTATACTGGTCCGCTACTACCCCACATTGTAGAACTAGGCATATTTGCTGTTCAGGAGCCTGGGGAAAGCTGGTTGACAACTAGGGATGTCCTGATACCAATTTTTTTTTAAGACAGAGTATGAGTATCAATACTTTTTTTTTTTTTTAAGTACTCCAATTTTTTTTTAAGTACTCCAATACCAATTAGTAGACATGTGCAGAACCAAAAATTTGCTTTTTTTTCGTTTTGTTCGTTTTCTAAAAATTTTCGGTTCTGTGAATATTCGGAATACTGTGCATTCGTCATATTCCGTTTTCGGATGCATTCGTTTAAAAAAACAGATGCATTCGTTAAAAACAACGAATGCATTCGTTAATTCTGATTTTTTGTTCTGCACATGTCTAGTGATCCCTCAACATACAATGGTAATTCGTATGTTGAGGGATTCGTGCAATGTAAAAAAGTAAAGTCCTACTCACCTGTCCCCGCTGCTCCCGATGGTGTCCCCGGGCCTCCGCTGGGCTCTCCTACTCCTCTTCGGTACTCTGCTGGGCTCTGCTGGGCTCTCCTGGTCTTCTCCGGTCCTCCTTTGTTTGCCGCAAGGCCTTACTGGGCCTCCGTAGCGACGTCATCACGTCGCTGCGCACGCCGTTCCTATTGGATGACGGTACGGCGTGCGCGATGGCGTCATGACGACGTCAGAGGGAGACCCAAATTAAGGCCCCGGACCAGCCCAGGACCCACCGGAGGAAGGCCCGGAGCAGCGCGGAAAGGTGAGTGAACGTGCCCGGGCTGCTTTAACTGCTAACCGGCAGCAGCTTAAGCATTATGCGCTGGCGGATAGCAGTTGATGCATGGCCCCGACATTCGGTATACTGATAACGAATGCATTCGTTGTTCGTTAACATGCATATACGTTATGCGTTAGTTAACGAATGCATTCGTTAACTGTTTATTCGTATTCGTATGCTTTTTCGGGATTTTGTGATTTTTTTTCATGCATTCTTTTCGAATTGCACATGTCTACCAATTAGCGATGCTTTTTTAAATGTCATGTGACAGCAGAGGTGACTCCAGACTTTGTGAAGCCTTAGGCGAAAGTCAAACATGAGGCCCTCACTGACACTCATAATTAAAGGAAATCTGTCATCAGTATTACCCACACTAACCTGTCATACAGGATTGTAGTGCAGGTGATACTGTTCAAAATGATACTTACTGCATCTTGATCCATCGCTCCATTTCACCGTAATTCTTCTTTTTCTGTGTATGCAAATAAGTTGCTTGGGGCATGGGCGGAGCTACGAACCCTGCTCCGGGCACTGTGATGTCATCTAGAGTGCTCCCCCTAGCTCCTTCATCCTCATAATCCCCCTCCCTGCTCGCTCGGTGTACGTTACTGTTCGGCCCTCGGTATACCCAGAAGCGACGTTGAGGCATGCAAGGACACTGGAATGAAGCTCAGGCGTTCGCCGCTTCCAGGTGTACCCAGGGAGCGGCGCATGTACCGAACAGTAACGTACACCGAGCGAACAGGCCGAGGGATTATGAAGATGGAGGAGCCGGGCAGAATGCCCATCCGGCGAAGATGATGTCACAGTGCCCGGAGCAGGGTTCGTAGCTCCAACTTTGCCCCACGCAACTAATTTGCATATTACAGAAAAAGAAGAATAACGGCGAAATGGAGCGACAGATCAAGATGTGGTCAGTATCCCCTGCACTACAAGCCTGTATGACAGGTTAGTGCGAGTGATACTGATGACTGATTTCCTTTAAGATGAGCTCCAGCAGATAGGTAAGAAATCCCCTCATTAGGTAGTAAGGCAGGGACTCCCCCCTATTAGGTAGAAGCCCCAGAAGGTAGGTAAGTAGGGAATCCCTTTATTAGGTAAGGGCCCCCAGTAGTTAGGTAGTCAGGTAGGTAGAGAACCTTCTTTAGGTAGATGCCCCCATTAAGTAGTTTCCTCCAAAAGAAAATAATAAAAATCCCACTTAATTTCCCTCTGCTCCTGCACTGAGGCCTCCGCATCCTCCGCTCTATTAGTGGAGCAGGTCCTGCACCTCTCCGGATAACAGAGCGAAGTGGCCTCAGTGTGGGAATAAAGGGCAGTAATGAGGGATTCATTTCTTAATGGTCTGCAGGTATCGGGGACATTTGCACTGGTTCCTGGGCTACAGATGAGGGGTTTCTGGTGACTTTTACATCAAGGATAGGCCTTCAATATCTGACCATCAGGATCTGATTCCCGGCAACCACACCAATCAGCTGAAGGAAGGGACCACAACAATCACAATAATGGGGTCTCAATGCCGAGACCCCTCCTTTCCCATAGATCCTGAGAACAGGGGTGCCCAAAGGGCCCGAATGAGTGTCTACTCCATGATAATCTGTTGGGTTGGGGCCAAGATCGGACACTGTTGTCTTAATGTTTGATGTCCTTAAATGGGCACTCTCAATAAAATACATTTTTGCTATTGCACTTCTTATGGTAAATTAAAAAAATGCATCTAATGTACTTTGTTTAAAAAAAAAAAAAAATTTAGTTTTCTATATTTTATTTGTGTTTAAAAAAGCTGCCACTAGATGTCTCACTACTTGTCCAGAGCACATTTCCCCCCATCTCGTGCACAGACTTTGGACTCCTGCTGGCCTGGCAGAAGTCCAAAAGCAGGAAATGCAGTCTGGAGTGTTGAGGGGGTGGGGGTGGGGGGTGTAGCCTTAGCCAATCATTGATCATCTCACACTGAACTGCTCTGGGCTGTGTGTAGCAGAGTGAGGGAGGAAGTTCCCCCCTCTATGGCTTCAGATGATGTCACGCCTGCTGGGGAACGCCCCTTCCCAGTCTGTGAATCTGACTGAGACTGAGCAGAAAATACAGAGCAATATCAAGGTAGAAAACTAAAAAAATAATAAAAATAAAGGCAGGGGGTGGTTTATCATGATGGGGGCAGTGACCTGGGAGGATTATAAAATTTAACAAGATTATGAAAGGTACTCTTTAAGAGGTTAAATCTTTCTCCAAACATAAAGATGTAAAAATAAAAAAAATTGAGAAATATTTTTTGTCACGTCTCGCGATCACATGATTGAGTCCTGTTTATTCATTTATTATTATTACCAGGAGATTCGCTCCTCACCGCCATAATGATTAATGGGGTATAGAGCGCGTGCAGACGGTAATGTACAGAGCGCCATTTCACCGTCCCGGGAATACAGAGAATGGTCAACTACCATGAAAAGATTAATGTTTGATGCTTACTAAGTAACGCTACGCGAGCATGTGCTTAGGGCTGTCATATTTTTCTCCCTTTTAATAGAAACTAGGACACAACCTTGAGACAAGTGTTTCTGAGATTTATACACAAGGAGATTGATAAGAGGTCAAAGGGGGTATGGACGGAGCATCTCCACATGCCATACAACTTACCATGACGGAAGAGACTGGTTTATAGAAAATGGGCCAAAAGAAAAGTGTTATTTAAAAAAAAATATATAATAAATAAAGAAAAATTATATATATATATATATATATATATATATATATATATAAAATATATATATATTAAAAAAATATATATAACCTTTTACTGGAATAGATTTACCATAATACTGCCGTACAACATCAAATACTAGTATAAAATGTCCACATAATACAGCCATTCAGTGTCTAATTAATGCCGCCATACAAAACCTAAACCAGTGTATTCCAAACTGTGTGTCTCCAGCTGTTGCAAAACTACAACTTCCAGCATGCCTGGACAGCCTTCGGCTGTCCAGGCATGCTGGGAGTTGAACTTTTGCAACAGCTGGAGGCAAGCTGTGTGGAAAACACTGACCTAATTAATACTTCCATACAACACCCACACAATACTATCATATAGTGTCCACATAATACTGCAATTCAGTGTGAAAATAATACTCAAATAGTACTTCCCTATAGCCTCCAGATAATACTACCGTATAGCGTCCACATAAGACTGCAATATATTTCCCACATAATACAGTTATTTAGTGTCTAAATAATGCCGTCACATAAAACCTAAATAATACTTCCATACAGCATACTGACAATACCCCCATATAGTGAACACATATTTATGCCATTTAGTGCTCAAATAAAAAAAACAGCCATTTGGGGTACACATAAGACTGCTTTACATTTCCTACATAATACAGCCATTCAGTGCTCAAATAAAACAGCCATTTAGGGAACACATAAGACTGCTTTACATTTCCTACATAATACTGCCATTCAGTGCTCAAATAAAACTGCCATTTAGTGTAAAATAAATTATAATACTCAAATAGTACTTCCATACAGCATCCAGACAATAATATCATATAGCCTCCACATAAGACTGCCATATATTTCCCACATAATATTTAGTGTCTAAATAATGGCGACATACAAAACCTAAACAATGCTTCTAAACAGCATCCAGACAATACAACCATATAGTGCCCATAAAATACTGCCATTCAGTGTTCAAATAAAACAGCCATTTAGTGTCAAAATAATACCCAAATAATACTTCCATATAGTATTTAGACAATACTACCACCTAGGGTCCACATAAGACTGCCATACATTTCCCACATAATATTGCCATTCAGTGCATAATACAGCCATTTAGTGTAAAAATAATACTCAAATAGTACTTCCATACAGCATCCAGACAATACTACCATATAGCCTCCACATAAGACTGCCATATATTTCCAACATAATACAGCCATTTAGTGTCTAAATAATGGCGCCATACAAAATCTAAACAATGCTTCTAAACAGGATCCAGACAATACAACCATATAGCGTCCACATATGACTGCCATAAATTTTCCACATAATACTGCAATACAGTGCTCAAATAAAACAGCCATTTAGTGTCAAAATAATACCCAAATAATGCTTCCATACAGTGTCCACATAAGAGTGCTATAAACAGCCCTCCTAATACTATCATAAGGTTTGAAAATAACACCGCTATATAATTCTCTCACAATAAAAATGCCATTCAGTGTTCCAATGCCTATATAATACTTCTATACAATATCCATATAACACTACCATAAAGTGCCCACATAAGGCTATGTTCACTGGCAAAATAATACTCAAATAGTACTTCCATATAGCCTCCAGACAATACTACCGTATAGCGTCCACATAAGACTGCAATATATTTCCCACATAATACAGTTATTTAGTGTCCAAATAATGCCGTATCATAAAACCTAAATAATACTTCCATACAGCATCCTGACAATGCTACCATATAGTGAACACATATTTATGCCATTTAGTGCTTAAATAAAACAGCCATCTAGGGAACACATAAGACTGCCATACCTTTCCTGCATAATACTGCCATTCAGTGCTCAAATAAAACAGCCATTTAGTGTCAAAATAATACCCAAATAATACTACCATATAGCCTCCACATAAGACTGCCATATATTTCCCACATAATACATCTATTTAGTGTCTAAATAATGGCGACAAACAAAACCTAAACAATGCTTCTAAACAGCATCCAGACAATACAACCATATAGTGCCCACAAAATACTGCCATTCAGTGTTCAAATAAAAACAGCCATTTAGTGTCAAAATAATACCCAAATAATACTTCCATATAGTATTTAGACAATACTACCACCTAGGGTCCACATAAGACTGCCATACATTTCCCACATAATACTGCCATTCAGTGCATAATACAGCCATTTAGTGTAAAAATAATACTCAAATAGTACTTCCATACAGCATCCAGACAATACTACCATATAGCCTCCACATAAGACTGCCATATATTGCCCACATAATACATCTATTTAGTGTGTAAATAATGCCGACAAACAATCCCTAAACAATGCTTCTAAACAGCATCCAGACAATACAAAAAATACTGCCATTCAGTGTTCAAATAAAAACAGACATTTAGTGTCAAAATAATACCCAAATAATACTTCTATATAGCATCCAGACAATACTACCAGCTAGCATCCACAGACTGCCATACATTTCCCACATAATACTGCCATTCAGTGCTCAATTAAACAGCCAATTAGTGAACAGATAAGACTGCCATAGGTTTCTCGCATAATAAATTCAGTGCTCAAATAAGACATTATCCAGACAATACAACCATATAGTGCCCACAAAATACCGCCATTCAGTGTACAAATAAAAACAGCCATTTAGTGTCAAAATAATTCACAAATATTACTACCATATAGCATCCAGACAATACTACCATACATTTTCCACATAATACTGCCACACAGTGCTCAAATAAAACACCCATTTAGTGTCAAAATAATACCCAAATAATGCTTCCATATAGTGTCCACATAAGAGTGCTATAAACAGCCCTCCTAATACTATCATAAGGTTTGAAAATAACACCGCTATATAATTCTCTCACATTAAAAATGCCATTCAGTGTTCCAATGCCTATTTAATACTTCTATACAATGTCCGTACAACACTACCATAAAGTGCCCACATAAGGCTATGTTCACTGGAAAATATCCTATAACAGCGGTCTTCAAACTGTTGATCTCGAGCTGTTGCAAAACTACAACTCCCAGCATGCTGGAAGTTGTAGTTTTGCTACACCTGGAGGGCCACAGTTCGGAGACCACTGTCCTGTAACCAATATTCTCATCCTACAGGACCTTGTAGTGGGACACTGCACAAACATGAATTTATCATTAGCTCAGATTTTTTAGCAATGCGAAACCTTGCTGCGCAAATGTGTGGTTTTTCCAGTTGCTGTATTAAAATGTATTATGTTGCACACATTACTTCATACATTTGCGTGAATGATGGCGGAAAAGAGGGCGAGAAGCTTACACACGATCCTATGCCAGTTGGTCACTGGGGTATCTTTTACCTAAAAAATGTGAACAAAAGGTAAGTGATAAATTCAGCGTACCAACCAGCGCATCTGCTAACCGCGACCCCTGAAAGCTCACAACAAAGAAAAATGGCGAGACCAGCGCTAACGTAATAAAAATAGCGCAAAATCATTGTCAATGCGCACAATAATAAAAAAAAAGCACACACTGGGGGAGATTCATCAAAACCTGAGGAAAAGTCGAACAGTCGCCCATAGCAACCAATCAGATCGCTGCTTTCATTTTTCACAAAGCCTTTTCAAAAAATGAAAGAAGCGATCTGATTGGTTGCTATGGGCAACTGGGCACCTTTTCCTCTGCACAGGTATTGATGAATCCCCCCCCCCATGGGGGGGATTCATCAATACCTGTGCTGAGGAAAAGTTGACCAGTTGCCCATAGCAACCTATCAGATCGCTTCTTTCATTTTCCATAGGCCCTTTTTTTTTTTAAAAGGAAAGAAGCGATCTGATTGGTTGCTATGGGCGACTGGTCAACTTTTCCTCTGCACAGGTTTTGATGAATCTCCTCCCCCTACTGCGAGAGCTATTATGCAAGTGTGCGCCAGTTAATACATTCCCCACATCGTTTTTCAGACCGTTTTTCTGGAGTATCTGACCGTCCAGACCAACTATTGGATATATGGTGCTAGAATTTGCGCCACAATTTGGCACACTTTTTCTGAAGCCCACATCCCTTTTTTCAGAACAAATGGAAAAGTGTAAAAAAAAACATGTAACTAGTAACCGCGGCGCAAGTCACATGAGGTACAAATTGCGCCATAATTTAGAGCTATTCTTTCTTCCGGGAGAATCGGTAATCTGCTGTTATACATGGCAACCGCCATCACCTACCACCATGTTCATCATCCTATCATACTTCTACAAGGATTCTCAGGCACAAAGACACGAATACGCCCCCCCCCCCCCCCCCACCCCCCGGAGTTATCCATTTATCCAATTAAACGGATGGCTGCATATTAATGAAGTGGGATATTAATATCTATTAATATATACAATATCTTCTCTATAAGGAAGGTTAGATATAAGTGAAATAACTTATAACTAATTTATATAGTGGCGACAAGTTCTGAAGCAACGCATAGAATGTCTCACGTACGTCACGGCGCTCCCGGTGGTGGGACACATCATTACACACACTAAGCATGGAAATTTTTCCCCTTTTCCATCAATTTCCCAACCATTTTGTTTCTATCCAGAAGATTAATGTCCTTACAAACCTAAATACTTCTCACAGCTGAAGGTTTGCTGCAATTGTAGGCAATCTAAACAATTTTCTTAAAGAGGTACTCCGGTGAAAAACACATTTTTTTTTTTTTAATCAACTGGTGCCAAAAAGTTAAACAGACTTCTATATAATAATCTTAATCCTTCCAGTACTTATCAGCGCCTACATGCTCCAGAGGAAGTTGTGTAGTTCTTTCCAGTCTGACCACAGTGCTCTCTGCTGACACCTCTGTCCATGTCAGGAACTGTCCAGAGTAGGAGCCAATCCCCATTGCAAACCTCTCCTGCTCAGGACAGTTCCTGACATGGACTGAGGTGTCAGCAGAGAGCACTGTGGTGCCAGAAAGTTAAACAGATTTGAAAATGACTTCTATTTAAAAACCTTAATCCTTCCAGTACATCAGCTGCTGTATACTAAAGAGGAAGTTATTTTCTTTTTGAATTTCATTTTTGTCTGGCCACAGTGCTCTCTGCTGACACTTCTGTCCATGTCAGGAACTGTCCAGAGCAGGAGAGGTTTGCTATGGGGATTTGCTCCTGCTCTGGACAGTTCCTAAAATGGACAGAGGTGTCAGCAGAGAGCACTGTGGTCAGACAGAAAGGAAATTCAAAAAGAAAAGAACTTCCTGTGGAGCATTCAGCAGCTGATAAGTACTGGAAGGGTTAAGATTTTTAAATGGAAGTAATTTAATAATTTGTTTAACTTTCTGGCACCAGTTGGTTTAAAAAAAAAAGTTTTCCAGCAGAGTACCCCCTTTAAGTTTATATGGGGTTCTTAGCATCGGGATATCAACATGTGCAGTAGCACACTGAGAATGTGGGGTCCCTAAGCAGACTCTACCCTCCTCTAGCCCTTTTAAGAGTCTTCACTGAGTCCCAGCAGTTTTGTCCAGAATGAACAACATACTGTCTAAGGCTGAGCTGCAATGCCCACTGCGGGGTGCAGGTCTTAAGCTTATTCCATAATGTGGCAGTCAGGACATCTCTAGGCCTGGCTTGAACCTCTGGAAAGTCTTAGATGTGCTATGGGACTCTTGTACAACTTCTCCCCAAAGTCTTCTGTCTCTAAATCTGAACCTCCAATGCTCCTCAGGTTGGACTAGATATGATGCCTCCAGGATACGTATAGGCTTTTACCTTCTTGATGCCTGTAGCCCCCAAACAGTCTCAGGCATCAAGGCCTAACAGATGGAAGGAGGGAGATGAGGTTCTTCGCGCTCTTCCTCATTCTATGCCTTATTTTGTAAGGAATGAGAGAGAGAGGCGGGACTAGGAAGGCTCCTCCCACAAATTATAATGTAATGTAAACTGTTGAACAGCAGATGTTGCAAAACTACAACTCCCAGCATGCCCGGGCATGCGAGGAGTTGCAGTTTTGCAATAGCTTAAGGTTTACAGTTCGGAGACCACAGTCCTATAACCAATATTATCACCCTACAGGACCATGTAGTGGGACACTGCACAAGAATGTTTGCAAAGTCCCCAGCAAGCAGAGATCCTGAGGATAGTAGGGAAACATGACAAAGTCTATTAGAAAGTTGCAGAATTTTTCCTCATACAATAATTAAGCTTCATTTGCATAAAATGATTTAATACAATTGCTTTTAATTAAAGTTCTCTGTACAGAATACAAAATGGTTCCCGTCCCTGCGCCAGTCACATCAATGCTCAGTGGCCCCCAAACACTTTGAAAGCTGCAGTTAAAATTTGATAAGCTATTACAAAAACAAGGTAAAAGCATTAATATTCAAATCAAATATGCAAATATGACATTTGTAAGGCACAAAAGGAATAAAAACTGAATGTACTGGAATCTCTCGGGTTCGTGGAACTCTAAAAAGAAACTCGCGATCTATACACAGGTGGCCAGGGGGTGATTTATTCATAGCCCTGCCCACTTCCTGCCCCCCCCCCCCCCCCCCCCCAAAAAAAAAAAAAAAAATAAGTATAAAAGCAGTAATATATATATATATATATATATATATATATATATATATATATATATATAAATAACATAAAATCAGTTGCAGAAGCATATAGCATTGCTAACCTGTCTGCTTCAGTTCTGAAATAACCAAAAATCCTTTTGTTTATTGGGTAAGTAATCCTCTCCCCAACCATGTCCTCTCACCACTTCCTGGTTGAGTAGTTGCTCAGTACTACAATTCCCAGAATGCCTTGCTTTCTCTCAGCTCTTCATCCCAGTCATCCCACCCTTCTTACTTTGCTCCCACAGCACTCCGGCCGATTTCCTATGCAGAGCTGTTGCAGAGCATTTTAGTACTCAGCAGACCATTGCTCTGCAGTCAGGAAATCTGCGGCACCTGCTGAAATCATTCCCTGCCTGTTCCTCTGCCTGTGGCATTGTTAAACACAAGGCAAAAAGGTGTAAACACCTCACTCTTCCCTAAATGAAATGTCCCAATAAAGATATATACATGCACATGTATATATGACAGGGGGAAGGTGATGTAGGCTGCAGGGGCTGGCAAGAGGTGACATCATCCATGGGGCAGGGCTTAACTCAGAAACAAGATATAGCCACACCTCCTGAGACAGCAGAGAATGATGTCGCTGAAGAGAGGGAGGATCTGGGAGCTGATGACTACACACCGACAATGAGAGGACTACACAACTTCCTGTCAGGAGAGAGGAAGGAACTGAGAAGTTGTATAGACAAAACAACACTGACAATGACAGTACAGAACTTCCTGTCAGTGGAGCGGGAGGAGTCAGGGGGCTGCTGAGACAACACCACACTGACAGTGAGAGGAGTACACAACTTCCTGTCAGGAGAGAGGAAGGAACTGAGAAGTTGTATAGACAACACAACACTGACAATGAGAGTACACAACTTCCTGTCAGGAGAGTGGGAGGAGTCAGGGAGCTGCTGAGACAACACCACACTGACAATGAGAGGAGTACACAACTTCCTGTGAGGAAAGAGGGTAGAGCTGAGAAGAATACCTGCTGAGAGAACACCAAACTTTACAAAGAGAGAACTACACATCATTCTGTCAGGAGGGAGGGAGGAGTTGGGGAGCTGCTAAAACAACACCACTGCCAATGAGAGGACTACACAACTTCCTGTCACAAGAGGGCCTGTTCCAAGGATAAAAAAAAATCCTTAACACATGTTTTTCCTGAATTACAGATTACATTGTTACAAATAATTCTTCCCTAACAAGAAGACGGCATATAGAATTACAGTGTGGCGGTATTACATAAACTGCAGTGTACAACTATCCCCCCTCCCCCCTTCGCCAACACAGAAACAATAGAAAATTCCAACTTCAGAAAAGAAAGAAATTATAGGCAACTTTTCAGGTCCATTGAATTCGGAAAATTGCTGCGTCGCTTGCATTCACAATCCGCCGTCCGACTAATTACGTGTAACATTTTTAAAAGGCAGACGCGTTCGCGGTGGCGAGGGAACAAAATAAATCTTTGGAGAACGAGCGGGCACAACAACATTGCCGCTCCGGCTCGGGGATTCTATTTTGAGCGGCGCAGATGTAACCCCCTTTACTCACACGGAATAACCTACAGCGGCAGAACAGTCATCTCGCCGCCGCTGAAGGACACACAATGCGCACAATGGAGAAATTGTGGTTGAGTGCCTCCTAGCAATCACACACAAAAAAAGAAAAAAAAAAGAAAACACAAAAAAGAAAAACACAACAAAAATCCTCATCATCCCCGGGCTACGACAAATAAAGCTTCTCCCCGCTATGGAATAAATAAAATTCTGGGAATTTTTTTATTTTTTATTTTTTTAAAGTTCTTTCTTTCTTTATTTTTTATTTTCTTTGCAGAATATAAAAGGCTGTTTAAAGAAGGATCTCATCTCGGGGGAACGTTCTAAACTCTTCTGCCCTTCATATAAAATATACAATATAAAAAAAACAACAACATAAAGACAACAAAAAAAAAGAAAGTTGGTCCTGATTTATGCAAACGTTACAATTTCATGTTTTGTGCTTTTAAGAAGAAGAAGAAGAAGGTGCAGGCTTGTTCTACTCTTGTGTTTTCCAAATAGTGTGTCACCAGCTGTTGCAAAACTACAACTCCCAGCATGCCTGGACAGCCGAAGGCTGTCCAGGCATGCTGGGAGTTGTAGTTTTGCAACAGATGGGGGTGAGGTATTTGGAAAACACTGTTTACTCCCTTACTTTTGAGGAGTTACCTTTCATCCAGTGTTTTTTTTTTTTTTACAATTGCATCACTGAGAGCAGGACTAGCTATGTACAATGTATCAGTCTGGAGTCCAGGATGTTTAGCTCACAGAGCATTGTCTAGACTGGATACAATTGTATCACTTCTCAGCTGAGAGCAGGACTAGCTATGTACAATGTATCAGTCTGGAGTCCAGGATGTTTAGCTCACAGAGCATTGTCTAGACTGGATACAATTGTATCACTTCTCAGCTGAGAGCAGGACTAGCTATGTACAATGTATTAGTCTGGGGTCCAGGATGATTAGCTCACAGAGCATTGTCTAGACTGGATTCAATTATATCTTCTCAGCTGAGAGCCGGACTAGCTATGTACAATGTATCAGTCTGGAGTCCAGGAGGTTTAGCTCACAGAGCATTGTCTAGACTGGATACAATTGTATCTTCTCAGCTGAGAGCAGGACTAGCTATGTACAATGTATCAGTCTGGGGTCCAGGATGTTTAGCTCACAGAGCATTTTCTAGACTGAATACAATTGTATCACTTCTCAGCTGAGAGCAGGACTAGCTATGCACAATGTATCAGTCTGGGGTCCAGGATGTTTAGCTCACAGAGCATTTTCTAGACTGGATACAATTGTATCACTTCTCAGCTGAGAGCAGGACTAGCTATGTACAATGTATTAGTCTGGAGTCCAGGCTGTTTAGCTCACAGAGCATTGTCTAGACTGGATACAATTGTATCACTTCTCAGCTGAGAGCAGGACTAGCTATGTACAATGTATCAGTCTGGAGTCCAGGATGTTTAGCTAACAGAGCATTGTCTAGACTGGATACAATTGTATCACTTCTCAGCTGAGAGCAGGACTAGCTATGTACAATGTATCAGTCTGGAGTCCAGGATGTTTAGCTCACAGAGCATTGTCTAGACTGGATACAATTGTATCACTTCTCAGCTGAGAGCAGGACTAGCTATGTACAATGTATCAGTCTGGAGTCCAGGATGTTTAGCTCACAGAGCATTGTCTAGACTGGATACAATTGTATCACTTCTCAGCTGAGAGCAGGACTAGCTATGTACAATGTATTAGTCTGGGGTCCAGGATGATTAGCTCACAGAGCATTGTCTAGACTGGATTCAATTATATCTTCTCAGCTGAGAGCCGGACTAGCTATGTACAATGTATCAGTCTGGAGTCCAGGAGGTTTAGCTCACAGAGCATTGTCTAGACTGGATACAATTGTATCTTCTCAGCTGAGAGCAGGACTAGCTATGTACAATGTATCAGTCTGGGGTCCAGGATGTTTAGCTCACAGAGCATTTTCTAGACTGAATACAATTGTATCACTTCTCAGCTGAGAGCAGGACTAGCTATGCACAATGTATCAGTCTGGGGTCCAGGATGTTTAGCTCACAGAGCATTTTCTAGACTGGATACAATTGTATCACTTCTCAGCTGAGAGCAGGACTAGCTATGTACAATGTATTAGTCTGGAGTCCAGGCTGTTTAGCTCACAGAGCATTGTCTAGACTGGATACAATTGTATCACTTCTCAGCTGAGAGCAGGACTAGCTATGTACAATGTATCAGTCTGGAGTCCAGGATGTTTAGCTCACAGAGCATTGTCTAGACTGGATACAATTGTATCACTTCTCAGCTGAGAGCAGGACTAGCTATGTACAATGTATCAGTCTGGAGTCCAGGATGTTTAGCTCACAGAGCATTGTCTAGACTGGATACAATTGTATCACTTCTCAGCTGAGAGCAGGACTAGCTATGTACAATGTATTAGTCTGGGGTCCAGGATGTTTAGCTCACAGAGCATTGTCTAGACTGGATTCAATTATATCTTCTCAGCTGAGAGCCGGACTAGCTATGTACAATGTATCAGTCTGGAGTCCAGGAGGTTTAGCTCACAGAGCATTGTCTAGACTGGATACAATTGTATCTTCTCAGCTGAGAGCAGGACTAGCTATGTACAATGTATCAGTCTGGGGTCCAGGATGTTTAGCTCACAGAGCATTTTCTAGACTGAATACAATTGTATCACTTCTCAGCTGAGAGCAGGACTAGCTATGCACAATGTATCAGTCTGGGGTCCAGGATGTTTAGCTCACAGAGCATTTTCTAGACTGGATACAATTGTATCACTTCTCAGCTGAGAGCAGGACTAGCTATGTACAATGTATTAGTCTGGAGTCCAGGCTGTTTAGCTCACAGAGCATTGTCTAGACTGGATACAATTGTATCACTTCTCAGCTGAGAGCAGGACTAGCTATGTACAATGTATCAGTCTGGAGTCCAGGATGTTTAGCTCACAGAGCATTGTCTAGACTGGATACAATTGTATCACTTCTCAGCTGAGAGCAGGACTAGCTATGTACAATGTATCAGTCTGGAGTCCAGGATGTTTAGCTCACAGAGCATTGTCTAGACTGGATACAATTGTATCACTTCTCAGCTGAGAGCAGGACTAGCTATGTACAATGTATTAGTCTGGGGTCCAGGATGTTTAGCTCACAGAGCATTGTCTAGACTGGATTCAATTATATCTTCTCAGCTGAGAGCCGGACTAGCTATGTACAATGTATCAGTCTGGAGTCCAGGAGGTTTAGCTCACAGAGCATTGTCTAGACTGGATACAATTGTATCTTCTCAGCTGAGAGCAGGACTAGCTATGTACAATGTATCAGTCTGGGGTCCAGGATGTTTAGCTCACAGAGCATTTTCTAGACTGAATACAATTGTATCACTTCTCAGCTGAGAGCAGGACTAGCTATGCACAATGTATCAGTCTGGGGTCCAGGATGTTTAGCTCACAGAGCATTTTCTAGACTGGATACAATTGTATCACTTCTCAGCTGAGAGCAGGACTAGCTATGTACAATGTATTAGTCTGGAGTCCAGGCTGTTTAGCTCACAGAGCATTGTCTAGACTGGATACAATTGTATCACTTCTCAGCTGAGAGCAGGACTAGCTATGTACAATGTATCAGTCTGGAGTCTAGGAGGTTTAGCTCACAGAGCATTGTCTAGACTGGATACAATTGTATCACTTCTCAGCTGAGAGCAGGACTAGCTATGTACAATGTATCAGTCTGGGGTCCAGGATGTTTAGCTCACAGAGCATTTTCTAGACTGGATACAATTGTATCACTTCTCAGCTGAGAGCAGGACTAGCTATGTACAATGTATTAGTCTGGAGTCAAGGCTGTTTAGCTCACAGAGCATTGTCTAGACTGGATACAATTGTATCACTTCTCAGCTGAGAGCAGGACTAGCTTTGTACAATGTATCAGTCTGGGGTCCAGGACGTTTAGCTCACAGAGCATTGTCTAGACTGGATACAATTATATCTTCTCAGCTGAGAGCCGGACTAGCTATGTACAATGTATCAGTCTGGAGTCCAGGAGGTTTAGCTCACAGAGCATTGTCTAGACTGGATACAATTGTATCACTTCTCAGCTGAGAGCAGGACTAGCTATGTACAATGTATCAGTCTGAAGTCTAGGAGGTTTAGCTCACAGAGCATTGTCTAGACTGGATACAATTGTATCACTTCTCAGCTGAGAGCAGGACTAGCTATGTACAATGTATCAGTCTGGGGTCCAGGATGTTTAGCTCATAGAGCATTGTCTAGACTGGATACAATTGTATCACTTCTCAGCTGAGAGCAGGACTAGCTATGTACAATGTATCAGTCTGGAGTCCAGGGTGTTTAGCTCGCAGAGCATTGTCTAGACTGGATACAATTGTATCACTTCTCAGCTGAGAGCAGGACTAGCTATGTACAATGTATCAGTCTGGAGTCTAGGAGGTTTAGCTCACAGAGCATTGTCTAGACTGGATACAATTGTATCACTTCTCAGCTGAGAGCAGGACTAGCTATGTACAATGTATCAGTCTGGAGTCCAGGAGGTTTAGCTCACAGAGCATTGTCTAGACTGGATACAATTGTATCACTTCTCAGCTGAGAGCAGGACTAGCTATGTACAATGTATCAGTCTGGGGTCCAGGATGTTTAGCTCACAGAGAATTTTCTAGACTGTATACAATTGTATCACTTCTCAGCTGAGAGCAGGACTAGCTATGTACAATGTATCAGTCTTGGGTCCAGGATGTTTAGCTCACAGAGCATTGTCTAGACTGGATACAATTATATCTTCTTAGCTGAGAGCAGGACTAGCTATGTACAATGTATCAGTCTGGAGTCAAGGAGGTTTAGCTCACAGAGCATTGTCTAGACTGGATACACTTGTATCACTTCTCAGCTGAGAGCAGGACTAGCTATGTACAATGTATCAGTCTGGAGTCCAGGATGTTTAGCTCACAGAGCATTGTCTAGACTGGATACAATTGTATCACTTCTCAGCTGAGAGCAGGACTAGCTATGTACAACGTATCAGTCTGGGATCCAGGCTGTTTAGCTCACAGAGCATTGTCTAGACTGGATACAATTGTATCACTTCTCAGCTGAGAGCAGGACTAGCTATGTACAATGTATCAGTCTGGAGTCCAGGCTGTTTAGCTCACAGAGCATTGTCTAGACTGGATACAATTGTATCACTTCTCAGCTGAGAGCAGGACTAGCTATGTACAATGTATCAGTCTGGAGTCCAGGATGTTTAGCTCACAGAGCATTGTCTAGACTGGATACAATTGTATCACTTCTCAGCTGAGAGCAGGACTAGCTATGTACAATGTATCAGTCTGGAGTCCAGGATGTTTAGCTCACAGAGCATTGTCTTGACTGCAGGGGTGGACTGACAACAATCGGGGCCCCCGAACCGAAAAAAGGCAAGGGCCCCCTGCAAGGCTCCGCAGTTTGTCAATCTTCTGCCATGCCACTATTCCACCCAAATCCCACACACACAACATTTTTTTTTATTTATGTAAAAAACACTTTAACCCCTTAATGACACAGGACGTATATTTACGTCCTGCGCCGGCTCCCGCGATATAAAGCGGGATCGCGCCGCGATCCCGCATCATATCGCGTCGGTCCCGGCGCTAATCAACGGCCGGGACCCGCGGCTAATACCACACATCGCCGATCGCGGCGATGTGCGGTATTAACCCTTTAGAAGCGGCGGTCAAAGCTGACCGCCGCTTCTAAAGTGAAACTGAAAGTGACCTGGCTGCTCAGTCGGGCTGTTCGGGACCGCCGCGGTGAAATCACAGCGTCCCGAACAGCTGACCGGACACCGGGAGGGCCCTTACCTGCCTCTCCGGTGTCCGATCGGCGAATGACTGCTCCGTGCCTGAGATCCAGGCAGGAGCAGTCAAGCGCCAATAACACTGATCACAGGCGTCATAAAAAAAATAAAACAGCGTAAAAAAAATAAAAAATAAACATATGTGGTATCGCCGCGTGCGTAAATGTCCGAACTATAAAAATATATCATTAATTAAGCTGTAAGGTCAATGGCGTACGTGCAAAAAAATTCCAAAGTCCAAAAAAGCGTATTTTGGTCACTTTTTATACCATTAAAAAATGAATAAAAAGTGATCAAAAAGTCCGATCAAAACAAAAATCATACCGATAAAAACTTCAGATCACGGCGCAAAAAATGAGTCCTCATACCGCCCCGTACGTGGAAAAATAAAAAAGGTATAGGGGTCAGAAGATGACATTTTTAAACGTATACATTTTCCTGCATGTAGTTATGATTTTTTCCAGAAGTGCGACAAAATCAAACCTATATAAGTAGGGTTTCATTTTAACCGTATGGACGTACAGAATAATGATAAGGTGTAATTTTTACCGAAATATGCACTGCATAGAAACGGAAGCCCCCAAAATTTACAAAAATGGCGTTTTTTTTCAATTTTGTCGCACAATTTTTTTTTCCGTTTTGCCGTGCATTGTTGGGTAAAATGACTAATGTCACTGCAAAGTAGAATTGGCGACGCAAAAAATAAGCCATAATATGGATTTTTAGGTGGAAAATTTAAAGGGTTATGATTTTTAAAAGGTAAGGAGGAAAAAACTAAAGTGTTAAAACGGAAAAACCCTGAGTCCTTAAGGGGTTAACGTAGGTAAATTTCCATGACCAATAATACTGGCATACAAGGAGTAAATATATACCACCACACAATAACTGGATAATACTGCCATACTATACTAAATAAAACCACTTTACACAAACCAGCATACTATAGCGGTAGATAGCAGCTGTACAGAGGTCTGTATACCATATAAGTGATTATATACAGGACCATATAGCGGTAGATATCAGCTGTACACAGGATCTGTAACATATAAGTGGTTATATACAGGACCATATGGCGATAGATATCAGCTGTACACAGGATCTGTATACTATAGTAAGTGATTACTATACTAAGGGATTATATACAGGACCATATATTGGTAGATACCAGCTGTACAGAGTTCTGTATACCATATAAGTGGTTATATACAGGACCATATGGCGGTAGATATCAGCTGTACACAGGATCTGTAACATATAAGGGATTACAGTTACATATTGGGACAATTACATCTTTTCTGATAAGCGCTGTCCTCTTTCCTTTTCTTCTCAGCCCGGATCAGACCGCCATGTCGATCTCTTAACATCCGCAGCACAAACATATCAGACTCTACATTTTTCCAGTGTCCTCCCCTCCTCTACACAATCTGCCCATCTATAGGCCCACACACTGTAATAATGCCCTCCTTGGTGCCCTGCACAGTAAAATGGCAGGTAGGTAGATAGCCAGGTAAATAGGTAACTAGGTAGGTAGATCAGGAAGCCAGATATGTAAGTAGGTGACTAGCCAGGTAGGTAGTTAAGCAGCCATGTACGAAGGCCAGGTATGTACATAGTTGGGTAGGTAGGTAGTTAGGCAGCCAGGTATGTAGGTGGTTAGATAGCCCGGTATGTAGGTTAGTAGTTAGGCATCTAGGTATAAAGTTAGGTAGCCAGGTAGTTAGTCAAGTAGGTAGGTAGCCAGTATCCAGCGTCTAGTTTCGGGAGGGGCATTATCAGAGTATTTGCGTTAGCGGACAACAAATAAGGTGTTCCTTACGGAAGTTACAGGTTGGTAATGCCCCCCAAGTAGGTAGTGTCCCTAGGAGGTAGTAGGAAGTAGTTACTGTCCCCCAGGTAGGTAGTTATCTCCCTGTAGGTAAATTTCCCAGATAGCTGCCCCCCCCCCCCCTGTATGAAAACCCTCTATGTAGGTAGAAAGGAAGCCATCCTATTAGTTTGGTAGTTTGTCCTCATATTAGCTAGTCATGACCATAGTAGACAGTCTCCCACATTCGGTAGGCAGCAGTCTCCCTGCAGTAGGTTTAGGAGGCAGCAGAGTTACCCCCCCCCATAGGTTTAAGCAGCAGCCCCCCCCCCCCCCCCCCCTGTAGGTACTGGGAGCAGAGTCGTCCCCCCCTTCCCCGTAGGTATAGGCAGTAGGTTCCCCCCCTTTTCCCGTAGGTATAGGCAGCAGAGTCCCCCCTCCCACATTCTTCTATCCTCCACAGTGCAGGCGCTGATGAGTGACATCATCGGTGCCTGCACTGCGTGCTGCATGGGGGCAAAGGTCACGTCTCCTCTGTGTGTAAGTCCAGGCTGTTTAGCTCACAAAGCATTGTCTAAACTGGATACAATTGTATCACTTCTCAGCTGAGAGCAGGACTAGCTATGTACAATTTATCAGTCTGGGGTCCAGGAGGTTTAGCTCACAGAGCATTGTCTAGACTGGATACAATTGTCTCCACTTCTCAGCTGAGAGCAGGACTAGCTATGTACAATGTATCAGTCTGGAGTCCAGGATGTTTAGCTCACTGAGCATTGTCTAGACTGGATACAATTGTATCACTTCTCAGTTGAGAACAGGACGAGCTATGTACAATGTATCAGTCTGGAGTCCAGGATGTTTAGCTCACTGAGCATTGTCTAGACTGGATACAATTGTCTCCACTTCTCAGCTGAGAGCAGGACTAGCTATGTACAATGTATCAGTCTGGAGTCCAGGATGTTTAGCTCACTGAGCATTGTCTAGACTGGATACAATTGTATCACTTCTCAGTTGAGAGCAGGACTAGCTATGTACAATGTATCAGTCTGGAGTCCAGGATGTTTAGCTCACTGAGCATTGTCTAGACTGGATACAATTGTATCACTTCTCAGTTGAGAGCAGGACTAGCTATGTACAATATATCAGTCTGGAGTCCAGGCTGTTTAGCTCACAGAGCATTGCCTAGACTGAATGCAACTGTATACATTTTTCAGCTGAGAGCAGGACTAGCTATGTACAATGTATTAGTCTGGAGTCCAGGCTGTTTAGCTAGTGTAGGGTCCTATGGGATGGGAGCATGACACAGGAATTATAAGGGAGAATTTGAAGTGCCATGCCCCGCCTCCCAGACTCTTTTACTCAGCATAGAACAGAGGATCGCCGAAGTGTTGGTCTGCTTATATAAAATAACGGAATACCTGATAAAGCTTGAGTCCGCCAGCTACAGTATATGGAGGCTATGTAAATGTCCAGGTATGCAGCAGGAAATCACATGACCACATCATTTCCATAAAAACATGCTTAAATATGGACGTTTACATTTCCATCACAAAAGAACATCAGAAGAAAGAGAAAATAAGTCAGTGACAGGAATGAGAAAAGAAGCGTCGACCGGCATTCATTCCCAAACACACGGGCGGAATACGTAATGAGGGAAAATGTCAGGAAATGGAATAATTATCAGAGGAATAATCACATAGGGGGAGATTTATCAAAACCTGTGCAGAGGAAGAGTGGTGCAGTTGCCCATAGCAACCAATCAGATTGCTTCTTTCATTTTCCACAGGCCTCTTTAGAGGCCTGTGGAAAATGAAAGAAGCAATCTGATTGGTTGCTATGGGCAACAGCACCACTCTTCCTCTGCACAGGTTTTTATAAATCTCCCCCATAATGATGTGGACATTACTGCTGTCACCTAGGATACGATCTATTACTTACACAATTTTTTTAAGTTAAACCTATGTTTCAAAATTTTTGGGGATTTTCTTTTTCTTCAAATTTTCCATTTTAACGTCAATATATTTTAAAATAATCCCTTCTTATCATCACAAACAGTACAGTGAAAGGTGACACCAGTGTATAGATAACCGAGGTGCACACTGTAGCTGTTGCCGACAGATCAGCCTCCCCCTCCCTGTGGAATGACCTATGAAAAGGTCACAGAGAATGCCCAGTAATGTTTCCCATTCATGTGAATGGGACAGCTCCTGTCTATTGTTGTCTATGCCCCATAGCTTCTGCTGTAAAGCATATCTCTAAAAAAAATAAGTAAAAAAAGTAAAAAACAAAACGCCCCCATAATAATGTACAAAAAAAAAAATGAAATAAAAAAAATTATAATCAGAAAATAAAACAGCATATGCATCAAATCAAAAAATAAAATCTGGGCAATACATTCACTTTAAAGGGGTATTCCGGTCTAAAACTATTGATGGTCTATGCTCAAGGACTTTAACCTTTGACCGGCAGTGTGCCGACGCATTTCACCCCCACCTATTAGCTGCAGGAATTCCATTGCAGTGAATCGGCTATAAATTCATGCAGAATTTTCATGCAGAATTCCGTGCAGAAATTCTGCCGTGTGAACATAGCCTAAGGATCAGTGATCGGATTACAAATTCCTGCAGCGCCACCACAGGATAAATAAAGAATTACGCATTATCAATTTTAATTAGTGATCTGTCTGTTTAAAGGAGTACTCCGGGATATGACAACTTATCATAAGTTCTAGATCGCGGGGGTGCGAACGCTGGGATCCCCCCCCCCCCCCGATCTCCCGTACAGGGCCCCAGAAGTAAACAGGAAAGGGGAGTGTTCGACGACCACACAAAGCTGCTGCTGACACGCCCCTTCAACACAACTCTATGGGAGAGCCGGAGCGCTGCATTCAACAATCTCCGGCCCTCCCATAGCGCTGCATTCAACAATCTCCGGCCCTCCCATAGCGCTGCATTGTGGGGGGCAGAAAGGCCACCGCTTTGTGCGGTGGTCGGCATGGGCTATTTGACAGGAGAGCCGGGGCCCTGTATGGGAGATCGCAGGGTGTCCCAGCGGTCAGATCACCCACAATCTGAAACTTATCTTTAGTATAGGGGATAATTTTTTATATCCCGGAGTACTCCTTTAAGCATGGACCTCTTGAGTCCTCCAAAAAATAATCAGCTATAATCTACAGGAAGAGACATCAGCAATAATTAAAATTCCCTGCAGCACCCCCACAGGATAAATGAGGAATTACGAATCAGTGATCTAATCATGGGTAAAGGCTGATCACAAAGGATCACAAAGGATCAACTGTAACCTATGAGAAAACCTGTAAGAATTTCAATTCCCTGCAGCGCCACCACAGGATACATGAAGAATTACGCATCATCTTTTAAAATTGGTAATCTGATCATGGTTATAGGCTGATCACTAAGGATCAGCTGTAATCTATAGGAAGACCTGTGAATAAGAATTCCAATTCCCTGCAGCGCCACCAAAGGATAAATGAAGAATTACACATTGGCCCTCATTTACTTAGAAAATCGGGTTGTAAGTCTATGTTGCTTTCTTACCCGACTGCTTTTTTTCCCTGGTATTTATTATTATGTCGCATCCTGTTTGTCGCACGTGGGTTTTGTTGGTTTTGGTTTCCAACTCCTCTGAGTTGTCGGGAAAAAATCCACAACAATTCAACAAATTCGGGTTGGAAACCTTTATAAATATGTGGGAAAGCTCAGAGATGTCGGGTTACGCCCCTTTTTCGGGTTTGGGAGAATCCACATCGGGTCCGTCGGGAAAAAATGTCGCATCGTGTCGCAGACTGGCGCACGATGTCTGCGACGTGTAGAATAGTAAATGAGGGCCATTATCTATTGAAATCAGTAACCTGATCATGAGTGAAGGCTGATCACTAAGGATCAACTGAAATCTTCAAGAAGTCCTGCCAGCAAGAATTTCAATTTCCTGCAGCGCCACCACAGGATAAATGAAGAATTACACATTACCCATTATTGAAATTAATGATCTGATCATAGGTAAAGGCTGATCACTAAGGAGTAGCTGTAATCTATAGGAAGACCGTCAGCAAGAATTCCTATTCCCTGCAGCGCCACCGCAGGATTAATGAAGAATTACTCATTAGCCATTGGAATTTAAATTTCCTGCAGCGCCACCAGAGGATAAATGAAGAATTACACGTTATCCATTGAAATCAGTGAGCTGTCTGTATAAGCATGGACATCTTGAGTCCCCTACAGAATAATCAGCTGTAATCTATAGGAAGACACATCAGCACGTATTTCAATTCCCTGCAGCGCCACCACAGGATAAAGGAAGAATTGCACCTAATCATGGACATCTTGAGCCCTCCAAAGAAAGATTCTCTTTCTAATGGCTCCTGTTCTGACTGACAAAAGATCTGATTAAGAGAGTCCCCCTAATAGGATGTTAAAAAAAACATAGCTGCCTTCTTACAGAAACAGCGCCACCTTATTCCTCAGTTCATGTGCGGTATTGCAGATCAGTTTCATTGCAGTAAATGAGGCAGAGTTGTAATACCACACACAACCTGAAGACAGGGGTGGTGATGTCAGAAAGCAGAGATTTTGAAAACTGTAAAAAAAAAAATAATTTTTTTATCTAAATTTAATCTAAAAATTAGCATAAAGTCTTAATATACATATAACACATTATGTTGGAATTTGAGGTATTACTATAGTTCAGTGTTACCCAACCAGGGTACCTCCAGCTGTATTAAAACTACAACTCCCAGCATGCCCGGACAGCCTTTGGCTGTCCGGGCATGCTGGGAGTTGTAGTTTTGATACAGCTGGAGGCACACTGGATGGGAAACACTGTTGTAGTTGAACCAGAGTCTGACCACAAATCATCCCTGACTATCTGAGATCCTTGAAGAGATTCAATGTGATGGATTTCAGGTGTTTGAAGCCCTGTACGCTTGCCAAGAGGTTTCGCTTTCAGGGAGCGCATCATTATGCTCCGCCGATCGACTCAATAAATTCCTGGAATGCGGAGAATGCTCAGGAGTGTTACAAAGTTGCAGAATATGGTGTTATATATTTTTTTTTGTATATATATAAATATATATATATATCCACAGAATGTCTTTAGGGAGGAGAAAAAACATGCTCTGCCCCTATTACGGATGATGGCAGAAAGAGAGATGGCGTTTGTACTTTCGATTTTCTCCATCGCTCTGCTTTACAGCGAACTTCTTAAAGGGCAGAGTCACAATTTCAGAGGGGTTTTATTAGGTTCCTTTTTTATTTCTACATAAGATATATATATATATATATATATATATATATATATATATATATATATATATATAAAGTACAGACCAAAAGTTTGGACACACCTTCTTATTCAGAGTTTTCTTTATTTTCACGACTATGAATATTGTAGATTCACACTGAAGACATCAAAACTATGAATTACCACATGTGGAATTATAGACATAACAAAAAGTATGAAAATATGTCATATTCTAGGTTCTAGCCACCTTTTGCTTTGATTACTGCTTCGCACACTCTTGGCATTCTCTTGTTGAGATTCAAGAGGTAGTCACCTGAAATGGTTTTCACTTCACAGGTGTGCTGGTGTGGAGGAGGAGGTGTGATGGTGTGGGGGGGGGGGGGGGAGGAGGTGTGCTGGTGTGGGGGAGGAGGTGCGATGGTGTGGGGGAGGAGGTGTGATGGTGTGGAGGAGGAGGTGTGCTGGTGTGGAGGAGGAGGTGTGCTGGTGTGGAGGAGGAGGTGTGATGGTGTGGGGGAGGAGGTGTGATGGTGTGGGGGGGGCTTTGCTGGTGACACTGTTGGGGATTTATTCAAAATTGAAGGCATACTGAACCAGCATGTCTACCACAGCATCTTGCAGCGGCTGCTATTCCATCCGGTTTGCGTTTAGTTGGACCATCATTTATTTTTCAACAGGACAATTGTATGGAAGTTATGTGGGAACATACATTTCACATAGATTTGCATGGGACTTTAAACAAAAACCCAGACCCTCACAAATGGGGGTAGTTAGGGGGTTAAATTAACTATTTTATATTTTAAGTGGACATATAAGTAACATGTGACCAAGTATTATCGAAATATCTCCAGCTGTTTGGAAATTATGCTGTAACATATATTTCCCATAGACTTGTATGGGACTCGCAAATGGGCGTGGGTAAGGGTTAAATCACCTATCCTATGTTTGTAGTTGACATATAAGTAACATGTGACCAAGTTTCATGTTAATATCTTCAGCCGTTTGGACGTGATGCTGGAATATACATACATACACACATACACACATACATGACACATACACACATACATACATACACATATACGTACATACACATATACACACACACATACACACGCATATACACACACATACACACACGCATATACACACACACACACACCCATACATACACACACACATATACACTCATACATACATACACATATACACACACACATACACACACACACACACACGCACCCATACACACACATACACACACACACCCACACCCATACATACACACATATACACACATACACACACACACATACACACACATATACACACACATACATACACACACATATACACACACACATATGCACACTTTTGCCGTAAGGAAGTGATGCTGGAATATATACACACACACACACATATACACACATACATACACACACATATACACACACATACCCCCCCACACACACCCATACATACACACAAACACACATATACACACACATACATACATACACACAAACACACATATACACACACATACATACATACACACACACACACACACACACACACCCATACATACACACACACACACATATACAAATACATATACACACATATACACACACACATACATACACAAACATATACACACATACATATACACACATACACACACACACACATATACACACATACATACACACACATACACACATACATGCACACACACACACACACAATGGCCCTCATTTACTAAGCCAAACCCTACAGTTTTTATCAGGTTTTGTGGACTAAATTTAGGCGCACGCCTGTGCAACACTTTTTGCGACATGTTTGTGTGGTGACCCAGTACAGGAATCACGTGCTCCTGCCCATCCTGTGTGGCCGATGTTGTTGATGTCTGTCATGGGTCCCCTCTCCTTAGAAGTCTTTATATTGCACTTACTAATGTCATGTTACAGAAGAGTTAATATATTGTATTTCTATATGCACTGTTGCCTTAAGAAATCTATTGTTGCTTAGGACCTTTGTTGTTAGGGGAGTATGCAGTGGTGAACAGGTGACATCTACCCAATGGGATTGCTCTAAACTATCCTCCTATATAGTGAGGTCAGGGTTCAGCTCACTCGGCTCACTTCAGCTGAGGTACAGCTAAGAGAAGTCTGTGGAGTGTTCCTGAAGGAGACCTGAGGCCTAGTCCAGCAACCACGCATCTACTGCAAGTTAACCCCTGCACCATGGGTGAAAGTCAAAGACTGACGAAGCGCCGTTTGGCGTGATTTGGTCCGTGGCCGGCATCTGAGCTCCCCCCGTTCCATCTACCGCCTTCCTGCCGAAGACGCATACCCCATCGGTGTCAAGCTGCATATCCAGGATACGAATCGGGTGAGTGCTCCGTCCTGTATTTTCTTGGTGATGATTGCATTTTCTTATTATCAGTTTATATCAGTTATTGTACTTTTACTTATTTATTTTTTTATTCCCATTTCCCATTCCCATTTCCTCTCCCAGTTACAGCAAGCTATAAATAGGCAGCACCAAAGAGGGAAGGTCTGTCTGTAATCCAGCATTGAGATGATAAGTAGTGTTTGGTTCTCTTTGCTGTCAGATTGTGTCTCTTCGAATTTACAGTGAAGGAAAAAAGTATTTGACCCCCTGCTGATTTTGAACATTTGCCCACAGACAACCAAATGATATAATATTAATGGTCGGTTTATATGAACAGCGAGAGACAGAATAACAACAACAAAAAATCCTGAAAAACACAGATAAGTTGTGAATTGATTACCAAATAAGTATTTGATCTGCTATGAATCAGCAAGATGTCTGTCTCCCTGGTGTCGCTTATACAGGTGCTGAGCTGAGATTAGGAGCACTCTCTTAAAGTACATCTGCAGCGTGATTAACACTTATCCCCTATGCACAGGATAGGGGATAAGTGTTTGATCGAGGGGGTCCGACCTCTGGGACACCCTGTGATCTCCTGTACGGGGCCGCGGCTGTCCCGTGCAGGGGGCGTGCCAGCCGCAGCATGACATTGTAGCTGGCACGCCTCCTCCATACATCTCTATGGGAGAGGCGGGGAGGCAGCGTTCGTGCCTCCCCGTCTCCTCCATAGAACTGTATGGGGACGGGGAGGAGACGGGGCGTCACCGTCGACCTCTAGGTCGACGCTACGTCACCATGAGCGCTAATGATGGCGCCCCGTTAGGGAGATCGAGGGGGGGTCCCAGCGGTCGGACCCCCCGCAATCAAACACTTATCCCCTATCCTGTGGATAGGGGATAAGGGTCATACCGCTGCAGTTGTCCTTTAAAGGGACCGCTCCTAATCTCAGCTTGTTACCTGTATAAAAGACCCCTGTCCACAGAAGGAATCTATCAGATCCCAAACTCTTCACCATGTCCAAGACAAAACAACTGTCCAAGGATGTCAGGGACAAGACTGTAGACCTACACAAGGCTGAAACGGGCTACAAGGGCGGTCAATCTCCCTCGGTCGGGGACTCCATGAAAAGTCTCACCTCGTGGAGTTCCAGTGATGAGGAGTTCCATGAGAATAGTGAGGAATCACTCAGAACTACACAGGAGGATCTTGTCAATGATCTCAAGGCAGCTGGGACCATAGTCACCAAGACAACAATTGGTAAAACACTATGTCGTGAAGAACTGAAATCCTGCGCCTTTAAGGTCCCCCTGATAAAAGGAGTACTCCGGTGAAAAATACCTTATCCCTTAATCACAGGATAGGGGATAAATAGCTGATCGCGGGGGTCTGAACACTGGGGCCTTCAGTGATCATCGCAACGGGACCCGGCAATCAGTGAGGAGTGTGTGAGGCATCCGGCACACACTTTATTTATTTCTATGGGAGCGCTGAAAAGACCTGAGTACAGCTCTCAGGCATAATCGGTGCTCCCATAGAAATGAATGGAGTGTGTGCCATCACGGTGATCACAGGGGGGCCCCAGCGGTCGGACCCCCTGCGATTAGCTACTTATTCCCTTTCTTGTGGATAGGGGGAAAGTTAATTTTTGCCGGAGTACTCCTTTAACCCCTTAAGGACCCGGGGGTTTTCCCTTTTTGCTCTTTCGTTTTTTCATTCTTACCTTTAAAAAAATCATAATTCTTTCAATTTTGCACCTAAAAATCCATATGATGGCTCATTTTTTGCGCCACCAATTCTACTTTGTAATGACGTCAGAAATGGAAAAAAATCATTGTGTGACAAAATTGGAGAAAAAACGCAATTTTGTAACTTTTGGGGGCTTCTGTTTCTAAGCAGTACATTTTTCGGTAAAAACCTTGTCTTTATTCTGTAGGTCCATACAATTCAAATGATCCCCTACTTATATAGGTTTGATTTTGTCGCACTTCTGGATAAAATCATACATGCAGGAAAATTTATATGTATAAAATTGTCATCTTCTGACCCCTATAACTTTTTTTTCCTGCCTACGGGGTGGTATGAGGGCAAATTGTTTGCGCCATGATCTGAAGTTTTTAGTGGTACCATTTTTGTATTGATCGGAATTTTTTAATTAACGATATATTTTTATAATTTCCGCACGCGGCGATACCACATATGTTTATTTTTATTTACACAGTTTGTTTTTTTAAATGGGAAAAGGGGGGGTGATTCAAACTTTTATTAGGGAAGGGGTTAAATGACCTTTATTAACTTTTTTATTTTTCACTTTTTTTTTACAGTGTTATAGCCCCCACTGCACACACTGATCTTTTACATTGATCATTGTTATCCTATAGGATAACATTGATCAATGATTCTGCCGCTTGACTGCTCATGCCTGGATCTCAGGCACTGAGCAGTCATTCGGCGATTGGACACGCAGGAGGAAGGTAGGGGCCCTCCTTATGTGTTCCAGCTGTTTGGGACGCTGCGGCGGTCCCCAACAGCCCACTGAGCTAGCCGGGAGTAGTTTACTTTCACTTTAGACGCAGGGATCAATTTTGAATGCCGCGACTAAAGGGTTAATACCAAGCGGTACCACGATTAGTGCTGCGCGATATTAGCCACGGGTCCCGGCCGTGGCCCCGCGTTATAGAAAGGGAGCGGACTCAGGGCGTACAGGTACGCCCTGAGTCCTTAAGTGGTAAAGAAAGCTCATGTACAGGCCTGTCTGAAGTTTGCCAATAAACCTCTCTCATAGGGACTGTAACACAAACTGCACCATTGGGACTATAATACAACTACACCATACGGACTGTAATACAAACTGCGCCATACTGTAATACACTCGTCTGAAATCAAAGTAACAGTCACCCAGTTTACAAAAAAAGAAACATTTTAACAATTTAATGAAAATACTGTCAGGCTGAGCTTTTCTCAATGATTCACCCACAGATCCGCAAGACGCTTACATATTCTTAATTCTACACAGGAACATGTGATAATGAGTGGTGACTGTGAATGGGGAGAAGAGGCAATAACCCGATCACAGACGAGGAATACCGCCATCAACACCTGTCTATACATCTATATACCTGAAGAAGGTGTCTAGAGATCATCGATCTCTTCACTGGAATAGGAGGGTTTACTACAGTTTATATGTACATGCTGTGTGATGAAAGTTATATTCTTGTACATATGAGCAGTATTATAGCAGTTATATTCTTGTGCATAGGAGTAGTGATATAGTAGTTATATTCTTGTATATAGGAGCAGTATTATAGTAGTTATATTCTTGTATATAGGAGCAGTATTATAGTAGTAATATTCTTGTATATAGGGGCAGTATTATAGTAGTTATATTCTTGTATATAGGAGGCAGTATTATAGTACTTATATTCTTGTATATAGGAGGTAGTATTATAGTAGTTATATTCTTGAATATAGGAGCAGTATTATAGTAGTTATATTGTTGTATATAGGAGCAGTATTATAGCAGTTATATTCTTGTATATAGGAGCAGTATTATAGTAGTTATATTCTTGTATATAGGAGCAGTATTATAGTAGTTATATTCTTGTATATAGGAGCAGTATTATAGCAGTTATATTCTTGTATATAAGAGCAGCATTATAGTAGTTATATTCTTGTACATAGGAGCAGTATTATAGTAGTTATATTCTTGTATATAGGAGGCAGTATTATAGTAGTTATATTCTTGTATATAGGAGCAGTATTATAGTAGTTATATTCTTGTATATATTCTCGTATATAGGAGACAATATTATAGTAGTTATATTCTTGTGTATAGGAGCAGTATTATAGTAGTCATATTCTTGTATATAGGAGCAGTATTATAGTAGTTATATTCTTGTATATAGGAGCAGTATTATAGTAGTTATATTCTTGTATATTGGAGCAGTATTATAGTAGTTATATTCTTGTATATAGGAGCAGTATTATAGTAGTTATATTCTTGTATATAGGAGCAGTATTATAGTAGTTATATTGTTGTATATAGGAGCAGTATTATAGCAGTTATATTCTTGTATATAGGAGCAGTATTATAGTAGTTATATTATTGTATATAGGAGCAGTATTATAGTAGTTATATTCTTGTATATAGGAGCAGTATTATAGCAGTTATATTCTTGTATATAGGAGCAGCATTATAGTAGTTATATTCTTGCACATAGGAGCAGTATTATAGTAGTTATATTCTTGTATATAGGAGGCAGTATTATAGTAGTTATATTCTTGTATATAGGAGCAGTATTATAGTAGTTATATTCTTGTATATATTCTTGTATATATTCTCGTATATAGGAGACAATATTATAGTAGTTATATTCTTGTGTATAGGAGCAGTATTATAGTAGTTATATTCTTGTATATAGGAGCAGTATTATAGTAGTTATATTCTTGTATATAGGAGCAGTATTATAGTAGTTATATTCTTGTATATATTCTTGTATATATTCTCGTGTATAGGAGACAATATTATAGTAGTTATATTCTTGTGTATAGGATCAGTATTATAGCAGTTATATTCTTGTATATAGGAGCAGTACTATAGTAGTTATATTCTTGTATATAGGAGCAGTATTATAGTAGTTATATTCTTGTATATAGGAGCAGTATTATAGTAGTTATATTCTTGTATATAGGAGCAGTATTATAGTAGTTATATTCTTGTATATAGGAGCAGTATTATAGTAGATATATTCATGTATATAGGAGCAGTATTATAGTAGTTATATGTTCATTTGTAGAGGAAAAAACCACACTCACCCACAGTGGATGTGATGCAAGCAGAGAGAATTTTATTCAACCGGGTGTAGGGGTCCGGAACAGGTGGAGGACGTGGAGGAGAAAGAAATATAACTAGTTTCGCTCCCTAGGGAGCTCTATGCAGCTAATGGGGGCACATTATCTAGACAAAGCTCCCTAGGGAGCGAAACTAGTTGCATTTCTTTCTCCTCCACGTCCTCCACCTGTTCCGGACCCCTACACCCGGTTGAATAAAATTCTCCCTGCTTGCAGCACATCCACTGTGGGTGAGTGTGGTTTTCTCCTCTACAAATGTACTTATTATTGGACTTTTTTTTGTGAAACCTGCACCTCCAATATATGTCTGCCTACCCGATCTCCTTGAAGTATTCACCACAGCCATCACCCACTGAGTACAGTCCGGACAGTGCCATTTCAGCCTACACCTTGCACTTATAGTAGTTATATTCTTTCTGTGGTGTATATTACTTTATTTTTTCTTGAAGGAGATTGGAATTATGTTTCTCGTATATGAATGTAATATATAAAAAGCAAAATAATCGGTAGTTGCAGTATCTTGTAATACCTTTTTTATTGGACTAACAAGATTTTGTAGAGACAAGCTTTCGGGATTCCTCCCTTAAAGGGAGGAATCCCGAAAGCTTGTCTCTACAAAATCTTGTTAGTCCAATAAAAAAGGTATTACAAGATACTGCAACTACCGATTATTTTGCTTTTTGCATCACTGGACTAATACGGCTACTCCTAACTAATGTAATATATATATATATATATATATATATATATATATATATATATATATATAGTATGTATGTGCAGCTCTCAAATGGAGTCTAGTGCCACATCTGATGTCCCCATTAGTCTTGCCCACTTCTATCCTATGTATTGTGAATTCATTGCACGTGGCAGCATGTGAGGCTTAGGGATAGGGAGCGTAGTTGTGTAAGATTTTTTCTCACATAACTTTTATCTTCATTATTTTTACAGATTTATCTTTTTCTTTATCTTGAATGTTAATGTGAATCCCGTAAGACCCTAGAAGGTCAGGCTGTGGTAGGACCATCCATTATTTACTGCAGTGGTGAGCCTATGAGAATCCTGGGATTGATTTCTCTCTCTCCCGCAGTTACAGCTTTATCCATTAATCCTGGCCAATTAGGAATACTACATGGACAATGGAAGGAGAAGAGGAGGCCCTGCAGGCGGGAGATGAATCACATCAGATGCCTCTGTACCTAACCAAGCCCTGACCTGCAATAAATCTCCAGACACCCGTAAACCCAACAGCCATCACTCCTGCAGATGTACGGGGGAGCGCTAGGGTTTATTTAAAGGGCAATTCCGCCTGCAATTAATAACAATACTGCAAAATCGCCAACACAAAATGGTGCAAAATTCACATATTGGTGTACTCTGCACCTACTCTCCAATATCCATAGTACATGGGGTTCTGAGAATATAATGAGTTCAGCTCTGGAGTATAATACAGGATATAACTCAGGATCAGTACAGGATAAGTAATGTAATGTATGTACACAGTGATCTCACCAGCAGAATAGTGAGTACAGCTCTGCAGTATAATACAGGATATAACTCAGGATCAGTACAGGATAAGTAATGTAATGTATGTACACAGTGATCTCACCAGCAGAATAGTGAGTACAGCTCTGGAGTATAATACAGGATATAATTCAGGATCAGTACAGGATAAGTAATGTAATGTATGTACACAGTGACCTCACCAGCAGAATAGTGAGTACAGCTCTAGAGTATAATCCAGGATATAACTCAGGATCAGTACAAGATAAGTAATGTAATGTATGTACACAGTGACCTCACCAGCAGAATAGTGAGTACAGCTCTGGCATATAATACAGGATATAACTCAGGATCAGTACAGGATAAGTAATGTAATGTATGTACACAATGATCTCACCAGCAGAATAGTGAGTACAGCTCTGGAGTATAATATAGGATATAACTCAGGATCAGTACAGGATAAGTAATGTAATGTACACAGTGACCTCACCAGCAGAATAGTGAGTACAACTCTGGAGTATAATACAGGATATAACTCAGGATCAGTACAGGATAAGTAATGTAATGTCTGTACACAGTGACCTCACCAGCAGAATAGTGAGTGCAGCTCTGGAGTATAATACAGGATATAACTCAGGATCAGTACAGGATAAGTAATGTAATGTATGTACACAGTGATCTCACCAGCAGAATAGTGAGTACAGCTCTGCAGTATAATACAGGATATAACTCAGGATCAGTACAGGATAAGTAATGTAATGTATGTACACAGTGATCTCACCAGCAGAATAGTGAGTACAGCTCTGGAGTATAATACAGGATATAATTCAGGATCAGTACAGGATAAGTAATGTAATGTATGTACACAGTGACCTCACCAGCAGAATAGTGAGTACAGCTCTAGAGTATAATCCAGGATATAACTCAGGATCAGTACAAGATAAGTAATGTAATGTATGTACACAGTGACCTCACCAGCAGAATAGTGAGTACAGCTCTGGCATATAATACAGGATATAACTCAGGATCAGTACAGGATAAGTAATGTAATGTATGTACACAATGATCTCACCAGCAGAATAGTGAGTACAGCTCTGGAGTATAATATAGGATATAACTCAGGATCAGTACAGGATAAGTAATGTAATGTACACAGTGACCTCACCAGCAGAATAGTGAGTACAACTCTGGAGTATAATACAGGATATAACTCAGGATCAGTACAGGATAAGTAATGTAATGTCTGTACACAGTGACCTCACCAGCAGAATAGTGAGTGCAGCTCTGGAGTATAATACAGGATATAACTCAGGATCAGTACAGGATAAGTAATGTAATGTATGTACACAGTGACCTCACCAGCAGAATAGTGAGTACAGCTCTGGAGTATAATACAGGATATAACTCAGGGTCAGTACAGGATAAGTAATGTAATGTATGTACACAGTGACCTCACCAGCAGAATAGTGAGTACAGCTCTGGAGTATAATACAGGATATAACTCAGGATCAGTACAGGATAAGTAATGCAATGTATGTACACAGTGACCTCACCAGCAGAATAGTGAGTACAGCTCTGGAGTATAATACAGGATATAACGCGGGATCAGTACAGGATAAGTAATGTAATGTATGTACACAGTGACCTCACCAGCAGAATAGTGAGTACAGCTCTGGAGTATAATACAGGATATAACTCAGGATCAGTACAGGATAAGTAATGTAATGTACACAACCCATTTTCGGCCTGTGTTTTGCCTTTCACATAAAGTGAGAAGAAGTGACATCATTATTTTAATTATTTTGGAAAAATTCTGGAATCTCTTTTTAATTCATTTCAAGGACATAAGACGTCTCCACTGGGAAGGAATTCTATTAAAAACAATTAAATCAACAACATATGTTAAAAAGGGAACCGAATTCCGGCATGGGAAATAACAGTGGTTGCTATGACAACGGCTGCGTTAATTATTATTGAATGTACAAAAACGCCAATGTTAATAGAGTCTTTCTATACACCTGTTGTTAACATATTGCATTGGCATCATGGGGGGAAGGGGACTATATGAGGAGATGTGACAGGTAAATAACAATATATATCGACTCGCTTCACCGTAATTAGATTTTTATTTGGATCACAACAGAAATCTTATGAAAGAGTATTGATATGTGTTGAATCATGGGGCGATATATCATACAAATGTTAGTAGTCGCGCCATGGCCAGACATGCTGGCCACGGACACACTCCTTCTCCGCTGCCTCGCGCGGTCTGCGCTGCGATTCGCATCCTGCGATGCAATCGTGCCGAGCCCACTGCCAGTTACCATCCCCGTCGTCCCCGTGTCTCCCCTGTTCTTCCTGCCTGCTGGCGCACGCATGCCCTCCTCCTAGGGCACGCGCGCCGGCTCTCTGAAATTTAAAGGGCCAGTACGCCACTAATTGGGAATTGTTGTTTCCTGCGCCTATTTATGTCTGCACTTACTTTAACCCCTGCCGGATCTTTGTGCCTTACAGCCTTAGAGAAAGCATTCCATACTTGTGTTCTGCCTTACTGTGTTCCAGACCACCTTGCTACGTTTCCTGACCATGCTCCAGTGCTGCCTGTCCTGACCTTCCTGTCTGTCACCGACTACGAGTTTGACTTATCCCTCCTGTGCTACGTTTCACCTCGGCAGCCTGTGTGGATAAGTGGTATCAGGGGTAGCGACCTGGGTGCCGCCTGCCGCAGCGAGTCCATTCCACTTTGCGGCGGGCTCTGGTGAAAACCAGCGGCACCTTAGACTCCGCTCCCTGGTACGGCCCACGCCATTGTCCACACAGGCTCAGCGGATCCACTTCACCACTGCCGTTACAACATATATACTATATAAAGCTTATAATGAGCAACATGGCAACAGTGTGAACACAGTCCTATGATGGTGGTGGTGCCCTTGACAATCATTGAGTTTTTGTTTTGGACCTTGTTTGCAATCCGTGCCCTCCATACCTTAGCTTCATCAACACTGGCCTGCAAGGAATAGGGAAGAGAGTATTGTAAAGTATATGAGAATTATTTAGATTCGACCCTTTTGAATTTAAAACTGCAATGTGACATCAGTTTGCACAAACTATGGTAAAACTTTGCACAAACTATGGCTCTAGTTAAAAAACTACTGAGCAGGAAAAGTCTGTGAGGAAGGGGGGTAGGTAGAATGGAGATGAGTTTTAGTGGGGGTTGAGCAGCAGTCTGTATGGAGGACCTTAGCAGCAGTCTGTATAGGGAGGCCTGAGCAGCAGTCTGAATGTGGAACCTGAGCAGCAGTCTGTATGGGGGACCTTAATAGCAGTCTGTATTGGGGACCTGAGAAGCAGTCTGTGTGGGGGGCCGGAGCAGCAGTCTGTATGGTAGCCTGAGCAGCAGTCTGTATGTAGAATCTAAGCATCACTCTGTATGGGGGACCTGAAAAGCAGTCTGTATCAGAGACCTGAGAGGCAGTCTGTATGGGGGGCTTAAGCAGCATGCTGTATGGGAAAGCCTAAGCAGCAGTCTGTATGAAGGGCCTGAGCTACAGTCTGTATGGAAGTCCTGAGCAGCCAGCAGTCTGTATGGGGGATTTGAGAAACAGTCTGTATGGGGCACCTGAGTAGCAGTCTGTATGGAGGATTTGAGAAACAGTCTGTATGGGGCACCTGAGTAGCAGTCTGTATGGAGGGCCTGAGTCTAAAAAAGAGGATCATCAGCAATAATCTATATATGAGAGAGGGCCATGAGGTACTAAGTGACTCCGCTACCTGTTTCCAAAGATTGTATAACTATAACTCCTATCATTCCTGAGACTATGACATGTTGAGAATTGTAATTTTGCAACAGCTGAGGAGTAAATATCCTGGAGCATGTGCAGTACCCCAACCAGCCAGAGGGGGTGATATTAAGGACAAATGGAAGTCTATCCCAAAAAGTTGGTAGAGGGGGAGGTGAACATTTCAGATTAATGTTTGAATTTTAAGAAAGACTCACTTATTGTGATATTCCTTATATAACACCTGAGGGGGCGGAGCACAATGATCCGAACATAAAACTCATTCCTCTCAAACACCCCACGGATTCATGTAAGTGAGGACATTTTTTGGAGCTGCTCACTCACTCACCATACAAAT